>NW_017671135.1:110471-243988 GCF_001879085.1 Nicotiana attenuata
ATGTTTGATGGAACAGGTGATCCCAAGGTTCATTTGAGAACTTATTGTGACAAGCTCGTGGGGGTCGGAAAAGATGAAAGGATCCGAATGAAGCTCTTCGTGAGAAGCCTTACCGGGAATGCCCTGTCCTGGTACATAAGCCAGAACCCTAAGAAGTGGGCAAATTGGGTGAGCATGGCATCAGAATTTATGGATCGGTTCAGGTTTAATACAGAAAACGCACCGGATGTCTTCTATATCCAAAACTTGAAGAAGAAGCCAACTGAGACTTTCTGCGAGTATGCTACTCGGTGGAGGTCAGAAGCAGCCAAGGTCAGACTAGCATTAGATGAGGAACAGATGAACAAGTTCTTTGTCAGGGCACAGGACCCACAGTATTATGAAAGGCTAATGGTCAGTGAGAATCACAAGTTCTCCGACATCATCAAAATCGGAGAAAGGATCGAAAAGGGTGTCAAAAGCGGGATGGTGACAAGTTTCGAGGCACTACAGGCCACGAATAAAGCGTTACAATCAGGGGGCACATCAAAGAAGAAAGAAGTAGGTGTAGTAATGGTAGCCCAAGTCCCAAAATCTCCACTCAGATATCAAACACCTCCACCTACGTACCAACCCTCACCTCCCAGATATTCCTTGCCCGCCACTGCCTACCATACTTATAACACTAAGCCAGCCTACTATCATTCAGCTCCAACTCGTCCAAATTACCAGAAACCCCATCCTAACTTTGATCGCAAACCACCCAAATAATACACCGCCATTGCTGAACCCATCGACCAGCTGTACGAAAGATTGAACGCTGCTAGTTATGTCACCCCTATTCCTGCTGTGGCAATGGAGAATTCATCTTAATGGCTCAACCGAAATAAAACCTGTGCATATCATTCCAGTATGAAAGGGCACACCATTGATGAGTGCCGGACATTGAAAGATAAGATCCAGGCATTGATTGATAACAAGCTCATACAAGCAAAAGAAGCTGCACCCAACGTCCGCAACAATCCTCTTCCAGATCATAGAGGTGATGGAGTACATGTGATAGAGACGGATGAAGAATGGGATCTTGGGGGATCAATCAGGATCATTCGGGAAGGCGATGACTTTAAGCCCGCAGTCACACTCACTCCTATTGTTGTACAGATACAACCGTCAGTCGAAGTTGAGGTAACTGCATCGGATCCATTTGAGGTAAAGGTAGCACCACCTGCAGCCACACCCGTTCCATTGAGGTAGAAGTGGCCACAACCTTCACAGTGATAGTAGCAACCACACTTCCTTTCATTTCCAACGCCATACCATGGGACTATGTTGCGGAGGCCAGGAGAAAGGGAAAAGCAAAGATGGAAGAGTCTGACGCCGCACAAGGAATGATTAGAACGGGAAGGATCTATACACCCGAACATTTGGGAGGATCGAGCAAGGAGGCTGCTACTAAGCAACCTATCATTGAAACTGGATCGGATGAACTTTGGAGGAAAGTACAGGCGAGAGAATACTCAGTCGTCGATCATTTAAACAAAACTCCCGCCCAGATATCCATCCTGTCGCTATTGCAAAATTGTAAAGCACATAGGAGTGCTCTGATGAAGGTGTTAAATGAAGGGTTAAGTCACAACAAGGCACTGCATATCACGGTACAGTTCGAAGACAAATTCATTGCCAGGGTCCTAATAGATGGGGGCTCGAGTCTCAACATTTGTCCTTTAACTACTCTGAATAGATGGGGCAAAGATTTCCACGAGATACGGGCAGGAAGTATGAACGTGAAAGCCTTTGATGGGTCTAAAAGGGCCACGATTGGGGAGATTAGCCTTTTCCTACAGATAGGGCCAACTTGGTTCGATGTTGAATTCCAAGCGCTTGACATATCAGCTACATACAATCTTCTGTTGGGTTGCCCTTGGATACATGCCGCTGGAGCTGTGGCTTCTACGCTGCACCAGGCCGTGAAGTTCGAGAGGAACTACCAGGAGGTAATCATTCATAGAGATGGAAGTAACCCCATCTACACCAGTAAAACTATCCCGGTCATCGAGAATAGAAGAAGGCTGGGTGGAGAAACTTATCACCACATTGAACATGTCAATGCAATTGAGAAGGACAAGTGGTGGAGTAACAAAATTGAAAGCATATTGGCATGGTCTGGATACGAACCTGGCAAAGGACCGGGAAAGGATCTACAGGGCATTACTAAACCGATACAGCTGAAACGTCACGGCACAACTTTTGGGCTGGGGTATCCATACACCTGGCAGGAGTATAATGACTAGTCGCCACCATGGTGTGGTCCTTATTACCCTCTCGAGCAACCAGTGTGACATCAGGGTCAGACTTTTCATCAGGCTGATACAATATGGGGATCTGCAGAGGAAGAAGCTTTGGCTGGACGAAGAAACTTGTTCATGGAAGACGAGGATATGGATTGCAGTGCGATAATTGAGGAGGAGGAGGAAGAAGGCCTCACCATTCAGACTGTGGAGAAGGGAGCTGTTCTCAGGAATTGGACTACCACACCATCCCGGGCCCGTCGAGTCCCTGGGTAGCTTGACATCTAGCCTAATTTATTTCTATAGCCATGCTAGGAATTTAAGATACTTTCAGTAATTCTGTTTTGAAGATGCATCTTGTTTCAAAATAATTGCTCAATTAATCGAGTCGTACTTGTGTGGGGTATTTTCAAAATTTAATCAATGCATTGCTATTTATTATTCATTATTATCTTTCACATTTTCTTTCTACAACATTGTTATTACTTTTCCTGATGAACCAATGACTGTGACATGCAATGAGACAACGCAACATAAGGATAGTGACTCAGAAGAAGAAGATGAAATACCTGAGGAAGTTGTCAGGGAGGTTGAGAACTTTGAGATTAAACCTATTCCCAACCTCGACGAGAGCAAAGCAATAAATTTGGGAGACGCCGAAACCATCAAGGAAACTCGCGTAAGCATTCACTTATCACCGTTAGAAAAGGAATAGTACATTCGTTTCTTGAAAGAATATGAGGATATCTTTGCATGGTCATATGACGACATGACCGGTCTGAGCACGTCCATAGTGGCTCACAAGTTGCCCACCAATTCAATGTGTCCGCCAGTGAAGCAGAAACTCAGAAAATTCAAACCAGACTTGAACCTGATAATCAAGGAGGAAGTCACTAAGCAAATCAAAGCTATGGTCCTTAGGGTAGTTGACTACCCAACCTGGCTAGCCAACATTGTACCAGTTCCGAAGAAAGATGGGAAAGTCAGGGTGTGTGTTGATTATCGAGATTTAAATTGAGCAAGTCCCAAGGACGATTTTCCACTGCCAAATATACACATCCTGATCGAAAATTGCGCCAAGCATGAACTCCAATCCTTTGTAGATTGATTTGCGGGTTATCATCAGATCTTGATGGACGAAGAAGACGCAGAGAAAACAGCTTATATTACACCGTGGGGAGTGTACTGCTACAAGATAATTCCATTCGGTCTAAAGAATGCTGGGGCTACTTACATGAGATCCATGACAACCATCTTCCATGATATGATACACAAAGAAATAGAAGTGTATGTTGACGATGTCATCATCAAATCCAAGAGAGCCATAGATCACATAACAGACCTAAGAAAGTTCTTTGAAAGGCTAAGGAGGTACAATCTAAATTTGAACCCCGCAAAATGTGCATTCGGGGTTCCCGCAGGAAAGCTGCTGGGATTCATTGTCAGCCGCCGAGGAATCGAGTTGGACCCATCCAATGTTAAGGCTATCCAAGAGTTACCACCACCAAAGAGCAAGAAGGACGTGATGAGAGTCCTAGGACGTCTCAACTACATTAACCGCTTCATAGCACAGTCCAAAGTTAAATGTGAACCCATCTTCAAAAGTTGAGGAAAGACGCTGAAACAAGTTGGACCGAAGATTGTCAGAAGGTTTTTGACAAAATCAAAGAATACCTGTCCACACCACCAGTCCTAGTCCCGCCAGAACCTGGGAGACCTTTGCTTCTCTATCTATCTGTATTAGATGGAGCTTTCGGATGTGTTTTGGGACAACATGATAAGACAACAGGAAAGGAACAAGCCATATACTACTTGAGTAAGAAGTTCACACCTTATGAAGCACGATACTCTCTGCTGGAACGCACTTGCTGCGCTTTGACTTGGACAACTCAAAAATTGAGGCATCACTTCTGTGCCTATACCATGTACCTCATATCCAGGATGGACCCTCTAAAATATATCTTTCAGAAGCCCATGCCGACCGGGAAGTCAGCCAAATGGCAGATATTATTATGTGAGTTCGACATCGTCTATGTAGCTCAGAAGGCGGTCAAAGGACAAGCATTGGCAGACCATCTTGCCGAAAATCCCGTGGAAGGAGAATTCGAACCCTATTTACTAAGGAAGATGGTAGAAAACCACAAACAATGGCACCCTTTGCCCTATTGGGGTACCGTACTATGGTCCGCACATCAACTATAGCAACTCCCTATTTACTGGTTTATGGTACCGAAGCTGTCATTCCAGCCGAGGTAGAGATTCCTTCTTTAAGAACCATACAGGAAGCCGAACTCAGCGATGCAGAATGGATAAGGAGCCGCTATGAGCAACTGGCCCTTATAGACGGAAAAAGAATGAACGCAGTATGTCACGGTCAGCTTTATCATAACAGAATGTCCAAAGCTTTCAACAAAAGGGTCAAACCAAGGCAATTCGCACTACGACAGTTGGTGCTGAAGAAGATCTTCCCGCATCAAGATGAAGCCAAAGGGAAATTCTCTCCCAACTAGCAAGGTCCTTACATGGTTCATAGGGTGCTAACGGGAGGAGCACTCATACTTGCAGAAATGGACGGAGAAGTTTGGCCGAAACCAATCAATTCAGATGCAGTCAAGAGATATTATGTTTAGATTGTTTACGTTCCTTCTTATGATGTAATTGAACTACGCTTGACCTGACTCCCGTTTAAGAGGGGATACGTAGGCAGCCTGTGGGTTCGGTCATATCATAGTAAAATCTCCATTGTCCCCCGAAACTGGGGCAGAATTTTGTGAAGGATTCTCAAAATTCCGGAAAAGGTTCCGGAAAAGGTTCAGCATGTTTCGTTGCACGCAAAACGGCCGAAGGATCATTTACCAAACTGGGGAAGAATTTTGAGGAGGACCCTCAAAATTCTAATACAAGAAAGCTGCAATGTCTCTGAAATGTGTTACAGTCATTAATTTATCTAAAATTGCTTGATATTTTTTTATTATGTTTTCTAAAATAACTCTATTTTCATCAATAGGTGCATATTTTTGAAAACTTTAGTTTCGTGACATCCAGATGTTACCTAGGGGAACTTAAACAGGGCCTCCATAACTGAGTAAAGCACAGCAAGCAGACAAAGGCACGAACCAACCTCCCCTTACAAAACTCACGATTTTTCTTTCGGTGCAGGCACAGTGGACATAACAGGAGCATCCGCAAATATACACGCATCAAAATCACTATCAATCGGGCCACCAGACACAAATATATCTCCAGCTAAGGCACATTGTACTCCTATTTGCTACTTGTTCACTGCATAAGGCTAAGCATGACCTTTTCCTTGCATGAGACTGAGCCTTGTCTAAAATCTTGCATGAGGCTAAGCCGCGCCTCCACATTTGCATAAGGTTAATCATGGCCTTCTCCTTGCATGAGACTAAGCCTTGTCTCAAATCTTTCATGAGGCTAAGCCCTGCCTCCACGTTTGCAAAATGCTAAGCATTGCCTTCTCCTTGCATGAGACTAAGCCTTGTCTCAAATCTTGCATGAGGCTAAGCCCTGCCTCCATATTTGCATAAGGCTAGGCATTGCCTTCTCTTTGCATGGGACTAAGCCCTGTCTCGAATCTTGCACGAGGCTAAGCCCTGCCTCCCTTCTTGCATAAGGCTAAGCATTGCCTTCTCTTTGCATGAGACTAAGCCTTGTCTCAAGTCTTGCATGAGGCTAAGCCCTGCCTTCGTATTTGCATAAGGCTAAGCACTGCCTACTCACGGAACTAAGCATTGTCCCTCCCTGCATAAATGTTACTCTACTATAAACTTGGGACTATCTTCTTCCCTCGGGCTAAGCTCTGCCCCCTAACTCTGCACAAGACTAAACTTTGTATTGCTATCACCTTTGGTATGATGTCTCTGCATTTCATGGGCTGACGTATAGCCAATTTGTCCAAAGGCGTTATAGTCCGAAGGCATCATCCTCATAGCCTGAAGTCACCATGTCATGGCCTGAGGATCTCTCAATACTGCACATCATTATTCAAAGGCGTCATGGTTCAGACGGACCATTCTCATGGCCCAAGAACATCATTTCATGGCCTACGAATCTCCTATCTCATAATTCATGGCCCAGGACATCATAGTCTAAGGACGTCATATGCACGATCCAAAGACAATCTTTCATGGTTCCAAGGGAATTTGCATCATGTTTGAATTCTCGCAATAATCTCTATATACTCGCATGCATCGTATTTTAAGTTTGCAGGTAATCCAAGAGGTAACCGTTCTTCGAGTAGGAGCAATCTTCGCTCTGGTTTCCGCTCATTCCATTTACACCCGGCCATTATAACCGATTCCCATCAATTACCCACCTTACTCTGTGACCATTCAGGTAGCTGCCCTATAATACATCCGCTACACTCCAGACTCATAATCATAACGCCATTCGACATTACCCTTCACAAAAGAACCTTTGCTGAAACTGGCTACCATTCCTATAACAATGCCATCGGCTTCATTCACCGGTGGGTCCAGAACTACACATGGCCTAATTCTTGTAAAACCAGGGATATGTAGGCAGCTCGAAGACCAGGGTTCGGCCTCTATGTTTTAAAACATCCCATTCGGTCAAAATCGGTCATCATTTCTTTACCCGAAAACTCTTTCATCCTTCCCGGGTAAAGAGGGGAAGCTGTTGACACCCAATTTTTTCCTCATATATTTTTAAACATGCATACATACTTTAAAAATATTGTACATGCATTTACAAACTTGCACAAGTGTTTTTATAATTTTTTCTATTATTTTTAAAGGCCTTAAATCAATTTGTTTTTGCATTTTTAATTATATAAATATTCAATAATTATCCCTCATATTACTTTACAATGATTTAGTCATCTAAATTCATCATTTTTACTCATATGTGTGTTCAAATATTTTAATTGTATTTTTTCCAATTACATTTGCATTTTTAAGACTATAAGTGCATATTTTGCAATAATAGCCCATACATATGCACAACTACATTATCTACACAAAAAAATGATTTTTTATATTTTTATAATGTGAAGTAATTATTTTAAATCACCTTCATGCATAAAAATCATTTTTATCATTTAATTAGCTATTTTTACAAATTATTAATTGTGTATTTAACAAATAGCCCTTTATTAAATTTAAATTCGGACCCCCCCAAAGTCCAATTCCAATTCAAACCCCAACCCACTTAAACCTAACCCAAACCATAGCCCAATTAATTCCTACCCGACCCAAATCTCCTATGATCGTGGCCGTTGATCTCTGAGATCAATGGTCCACATTCCCCCTTTCCATTTTTAATCCAAACGACCCCCTAACCCTAGTCATTTGTCTACACCCGCCGCCCTTGAATCCCTTTTCCTCTCTGTTCTCTCTGAAACCACCCAACCCTAGATGCGCCGTCACCCCTAAACCTCCCAAACCCTTTTGATCCCTGACTAAATATGAGGTCATTTGGTGTTTTGCTACCCTATCTAACCTATTACTTCTGTTGGTTGTTCGATTCTCGTTGTTTTCTGAGGGAACTCGAAGAGGTTCGACTCAGAGTCGACCTAGGCTTTTTGTTTTGTGGCCGTGGTTAGATTTTTCCTTTACCCCGCCCTTTTCTCAAAACCTTCATCTTTTCAACGTGAATCTTCTTAAATCTTTGTAGATCTGGAGTAATTTTGAGTTTATCCATTAGTTTTCATTTAAAATCTCTTGTTCTCTTTATTGTTAATTGATTTTAGTATCCCTCTAGATTAGGGTTTTGCTTCCTTGTTATTTGCTATTCAAATCTCTTTGGATCAGAAAAGATTTCGAGTTCCTATAGGATTTTTTTTAAAGATCTTCTGTTTTCCTTGTTGTTAATTGATCCTAATGTTCTCTAAGATCTAGTGTTTCACTTCGTCTGTTTCTGCGAAACTTTTTTAAAAATTCCTATGTATTTGATTATCTTTTTCCACTGATTCTTTCATGAGTGAGTTCCAGTTTTTAGTTTGATTGATTATTTCATTACTTGCCTTAATATTTGCTCGTGATTCTTGAGTAATTGATTGATTACCTAAACTGTTTAGAGTTTGAAATTTGCTTTGTTTACTTAGGTGATTACTTCCTGTAATTTTGTCTAATTTCCTTATTTTGGGACTCCTAATTGGTACTACTTGCCTCAATTGTTCCTATTAAGCTTAATTTATGGACTGATTTTCTTACTAACCCCTTAATTGGTCTCTATTTACTTGTGTTACCTTATTTGTGACTAATTACCCTGTCACTTGCGTTCTGACTCTAATTGGCTATCAGACTTACCACTTACCTTATTTAGACCTCAATTCCGAGTTATATTTGGATATAATCCCATGATTTTTGCCTAATTGATTGACTGATTGTTTTCTTTGCCTTATTTACAAACCTTTAAACTGCTTTACCTTATTTACTTTACTCTACTCAATGCTATATAAGCTTCACTCTTTTTCATTAACACACACGCACACAGACATAGAAAAATGCACAAAGTTCTTGCCCGGGGTCCTTGAGGCCCTAGGGAACTTTGAGACACCAGGATACCATTGGGTGCACTATGAGAATATTGGCATGTTCATACCTGGTTGAAGGCCTGGTTTTCCCAGGTTTACTTTTGGGCCTGTCCAGGCTCCTTATAGTTTAGCAGTCTCATTTTTGTAATTCATTCATTTTTAGTCTGTAATAACAATTCTTGTAAAACAGATATTGGGGATATTAGTAAAATGGGAGGGACTTTTATATATATCTTGTGGGGAGATCGGGTAGAAATCATGCTTTTAGGACTGTTATGATTATCTACCTGCATTAGAAACTATACTTATAAGTTGTTGTGTATATTAGAAAACATGCTTATAGGTTCATCATGACATTCGCTCTAAATTTCTATTTATGTATGTTCACATCCGCGCTAGAAATCCTGTCTCTGGGCTGTTCCTAATTCAGCCTTAACAATCATGTTCATAAATTCTCCTATGTGCATTAGAAACCATGTTCTAGGACTTTTATTGCACTCACCTAGATATCATACATGCAGTTAAATCGTATAAAAACTCAGTTTTCTTTAGTAGCAATCATGCCTATAGGAAATAAGTATAAAAGCAGTCCCAATACCTAGATATTAGGCTTATATATAAAACTAGTTCTATAACGTTTGTGATTATTCTTCAGCACCTAGACAGCATGCCTATAGGACCTAATGAACCAAACTGCCTGCTTAAAATCATTCACCAGTTTATTACGGTTCTGATTAACGATTAGATATCATGTTTATAGGACATCTCCGACCCACGCCTAGGCAAGCCTGTAGGACAACAAAAAACTTGAAATTATAAAACTGTGCTTTGTTTGACTGTTTGTAGACTGCCCAGATTCAGCAAGTCCTAAAATTAGTAGGCAAACTGATTAGGTATCTTCTTCCTCGCTTTAATAAAAAAACAAAAACTGCATATGTTCTGCTTTGTGCTCACCTAGATATCCTTCTATAGAACTTTTAAAGCTTCTGAAATACTATTAATTGAGACGTGCAATTGCCTGCTTATTGGTGGAGGTAAACGTGGGCCTTTAACTGTTCATTTATCTGACAGTCCCTATTTGTTTTTCTTGTCACTAAGATTTTCTCCCTTTAAACACTATAGGAGAGTCTAGATCCACCTTAACTAGAAGTCCTAAACACCTCCAGGACCTTAAGTAAGGGACGGGTAATGCACGCATAGAGCTCAGCTCATTTAATTAGAATTGCTTATATAACCATTAAGGGGAGGGTAATCGGGTAGTAAAGGATATGATGACATGTGCGCTAATGCTATGTGTAGCACCCCAACTTGAGGACGATTACCAAGTATTGCACAGAAGTGATCCTATAGGCTAAAAAACCTAGGACCCCTTTTACCCCTTGTTTTAAATGTAATATCTATTTGTCTAAAGTGCTTTGTTTGCTTATAAGACTATTTCACCTAATTCGAGTTTGCCGGGACCCACCATTATGGACCTCGAGGGGTGCCTAACACCTTTCACTCAAGGTTATTTCGATCCCTTACCCAATCTCTGGTAATGCAAACCGGTTTATGAGTTATTTCCTTTAGGTGCCCTAACGCACCTCAAATCCGTTTGGTGGCGACTCTTCAAAATTCCATACCCAATTCCCAAAAGAAAAATGAGTTGTCCCAAAGAATGTCGAAACCCGGACTACGCGAGGAAAAATGGGGCGCGACACTTGACATGATATTACCCACATTTATCGGGTACCCCGGGTACCCCGCCATAATAGAAGCCATAACCATTGCCCGGGAGACTGTTATATCACTGTCATGCTGGTATGGTTCTAGTCGGCTGTAGAAAAATGTACACCCTTTCGCTTCATAACTCAAAGTGTTTCTTGCTATTTAGACCCCGGGTGCAAGACAAGCGGTGTTGTCTCGGGGATGGCTATCACCTCCACAAGCCATGCACGGGCTTCCTCATCTAAAGCCACCTTCTCCAAGTATAGGGATTGATGCACATCATCAAACCCGGCATATGTGTTTAGTGTCTTGCCGTCAAATCTGATCTTGCGGTTCCGTACCTTGGTCACATAGGTGCCCTTTTTGATGTGGGCAACATTGGTGTAGAATTCTTTTACTAAGTGCTCATTGGCCTCCGGCATCTTGTTAGTGATGAATTTCCACCCCACTCTTTCATCAAATTGTTTCTTCACATTGGGATTGTGAGGTAGATGATCTCTTTCTGTGAATTGCCTCTCAAGGGTGAGCAACCTTTGTGGCCACCATTCCCGGAATTTGTGATAGGCTATTTCACTGACAAATCTAAGCTGCCACACCTCCGGTTTTCTTGACCTTTCCAAACCTCCCACCCAGTTATCACCTCCTCTCCCATCATCCGGGACCTCATCATCATCATCCACCAAAATAGGTGCATCTGACCCATCAGACGACTCAGAAGAGGAGGTTGTTTCATCTCTTAACTAGAATTTTTCCGGGAAATCTATGGGGAAATGAGTAGGCATAGAGTCTCCTTCCGAAGCTTCTCGGGAACGGACCTACTCACTCGTATCTGAGTGGTCCACTGCTCTATCCGCAGCTTTGATGGTAGCTCGCATCTTCCCAATAGACTTTTGGACTGCTAGTTGTAACTTGGTCTTTCCTTTTCCCCTGCTTTGGGAGGATTCTGCCCTCCCTTTAGGTTTATCGCTTCCACCTCTGGATCGGACCATTGTCTGCAGCAAACAAGCAAAGAACACCAGTCAGAACAAAGCTTCAAGTAAGTTAAAATAGTGCAGTTGAACTGCAGAACAACTTCTCAGAACTAGGCACCGCGACCGCGGAAAGTGCATCGCGGTACGCGTATGAAGTAGCGCGGCCATGAAAGAGTTTTGATCAGACTACGAACTCTCTGAAGATGGACTTCCGCGGACCGCAAAATAATGGGTGCGGCCGCTAAACATCGAACGCGGATCGCGTAAAAGAGAACACGGCTGCGGAAGCTAATATTGCAAACTTTCTGAAGTTCATTAATGCGGACTGCGTAATTATGGACACGGCCGCGTAAAGCCAACCCCGGACCGTAAAAAATCACTGTGTCCGCCAACTTATAAGCAAATCAGCCTCACAAAGGCATGAACGCGAACAACATAATTTGGACCGCTGTCCGCAAAATTTAAACCAGACGGGCACTGATGAATTCTCTTAAACCTAGGGTTTCACTTAGTGCAAGAATTTAATCAATTAGCAGGCATAGTGATCAACCCTATCCCCCATTAGGCATGCAAAACAAGTACCCACATGAATTTTTAGCATCACTTAAGCATGATTTTTATTTTGGCATGTATTATCCCTAATTAAAAAGAAAAAGTGAAACTAAATAAAGGAGAAGAAAGAAATAAAATTAATATAAAAATTTGAGCATACCAGTTGTGTGATTTGTGGTAGAAACTAACTCTTGCTTAATGATATGAGATTGAAGTTCAAAGTAGAAGAGGGTGAACACTAGTCTTAGTGCTCTGAGAGTTCGAGGGTCAAAAAAGGGTAACAATGGTAAGGATGTTCTATTTATACCAACAAAATGGGGACCCACAACTTACCTGAACGCGGCCGCGAAATTCTACCGTGGTCCGCGTTCTTTTACCTGATGTAGAGCCTTTTCAGAAACATTTTGCTGAGAGCAGAAAAATGGGCGCAGCCGCGTAAGATCAACGCGGACCACGAAATAACAAACACGGACGCGAATATAACTTCAGAGAGTTGATATTCTGGACTTTTAAAGCTCTCGTCCGCTGACGAATTGCGCCCTCGCGAAAAGCTCTCGTTGACCGCACAATTTTGAGCGCGGTCCACATAATTCCCCACACTTAGGCACATTTTTCCAGGAACAGTCCTACACTGCACAAACAATTCGTACACAAACTTCACAACCAGTTAGTTCAAAACAAAGCCTAAACTAAGAAGAAAATCAAGAAGAAAGAAAAACACATGGGTTGCCTCCAAAGAAGCGCCTGATTTAATGTTGCGGCACAACGCATGTTACCATCATTCATTTGAAATGGATCAATGCCACCACATGGCTATCATCAGACTTGCCAAGATAGTGCTTCACTCGGTGCCCATTAACTATGAAGATTTCACCATTTTTGATTTTCAAATCAAAAGCACCAAATGCAGTTACATGCACCCCTTCAAAAGGACCACTTCATTTTGACTTGAGCTTTCCCGGAAACAGTCGTAACCGAGAGTTGAATAGAAGAACCAAGTCACCCTCCTTGAATTACTTGTTCCGGGCATATTTGTCATGTAAATACTTCATCTTGTCCTTATACAAGGACGAGCCGGAATAAGCATGAAACCGGAACTCATCAAGTTCATTTAGTTGCTCTACCCGGAGATTTGCAGCTACATCCCATTCAAGGTTTAACTTCTTCAGCGTCCACATGGCCTTATGCTCTAATTCAACCGGAAGATGGCATGCTTTCCCAAATACCAACCGATACAGAGACATACCAATTGGAGTCTTGTACGCAGTTCTGTAAGCCCACAAAACACCGTCAAGTTTCCTCGACCAATTAGTACGGTTTGCATTGACAGTCTTGGAAAGAATACTCTTGATCTCCCTATTGAAGACCTCAACCTGTCCACAAGCTTGTGGATGATAAGGGGTTGACACCTTATGATTGACACCATACTTGGAAAGTAAAGTAGCGAAGTCCTTCTTGCAAAAATGAGAACCCCTATCACAAATGATTGCCGTTGGAGTGCCAAGCCTTGTGAAGATGTTTTTCTTTAAGAAAGCCACCACACTCCATGCCACATTGTTGGGCAAAGCCATAGCTTTAACCCACTTGGAAACATAATCAATAGCAACCAGAATGTAAGTGTTACCAAATGAACTCACAAATGGACCCATAAAGTCGATGCCCCATACATCAAAAATATCAATCTCAAGAATAGTGGTGAGAGGCATTTCATCCTTCTTGGAAATTCCACAAGCTCTCTGACACTCATCACATATAACAAGCTCACTAGCATCTTTAAATAGGGTAGGCCAATAAAATCCACAGCTAAGAACCTTTGAAGCAGTTATCGCCCCACCATGATGACCACCGTAGGGCGAGGAATGGCAAGCATCAAGAATACTCATTTGCTCCTCCTCCGGAACACATCTCCGGATCACACCATCATTACAAATCTTGAAATGATAAGGCTCGTCTCAGTAATAATCCAAGCTGTCCTGTTTAAGCTTCTTCCTTTGGTTAGAAGAGAGCTCACTCGGGACAATACCGGTCACAAGAAAGTTAGCCACATCGGCGAACCAAGGCATACTATTCAAAGACACGGAGAGGAGTTGTTCATCTGGAAATGAATCGTTTATTTCGAGGCCATCATGGGGCCTCCCCTCCTCTTCCAAGCGGGACAAGTGGTCCGCCACTTGATTTTCACACTCCTTTCGATCAATAATTTCAAGGTCAAACTTCTGAAGCAGTAACCCATCTCATCAACCTAGCCTTAGAGTCCTTTTTTCACATCAAGTAACAGAGTGTCGCGTGATCGGTGTGCACAATCACTTTGGTACCCACGATATATGGCCTGAACTTTTCCACGGCAAAGACAATGGCTAGTAACTCTTTCTCGGTCACAGTATAATTGACTTGGGCATCATTCATCATTTTGCTTGCATAATTGACCGGGTGAAATATCTTGTTGATCCTTTGCCCCAAAACCGCTCCTACCACAACGTCACTAGCATCGCGCATGAGCTCAAATGGCATGCTCCAATTCGGTGCGGTGATGATGGGAGTGGTAGACAATCTATACTTGAGAAGCTCAAAAGCTTTCATGCAATCATCATTAAACACAAACTTTGCATCCTTTTCCAATAACTTGCACAAGGGAAAGAAGTCCTTGATGAACCTTCGGTAGAAACCCGCCTGCCCAAGAAAGCTCCTAACTCCCTTGACGGAAGTAGGAGGAGGGAGTTTTGAAATCACTTCAATCTTCGCTTTGTCCACTTCAATACCATTCTTTGAGATCATATGGCCGAGGACAATGCCCTCCTCAACCATAAAGTGGCACTTCTCCCAATTAAGTACTAAGTTGGTCTCTTCACATAGGGCCAACACTTTGTCAAGATTACCCAAGCATTTTTCAAAAGAATCACCCACAACACTAAAATCATCCATGAACACTTCAAGGAAATCCTCTACATATCCGTAAATATAACCGTCATACACCGCTGAAAGGTAGCCGATGCATTACACAAACCAAAAGGCATCCGTGAGAATGCAAAGGTGCCATACGGACATGTGAAGGTGGTTTCTCTTGGTCCTCCGATGCAATCAAAATCTGGTTGTAACCTGAGTACCCATCCAGAAAGCAATAGTAGGAACGCCCTGCAAGCCTATCCAACATTTTGTCAAGAAAGGGCAATGGAAAATGATCTTTGCAGGTCACTTTGTTCAGCTTTTAGTAGTCCATGCATACCCTCCATTCGGTGACAGTCCTAGTGGGGATCAATTCATTTTTCTCATTTGTGACCACAGTAATACCCCCCTTCTTCGGCACATATTGTACCGACGAAGTCCATGAACTATCCGAGATGCGGTACACAACCCCTGCATCTAGCCACTTGATAATTTCCTTCCTGACAACCTCTTTCATTGCCTCGTTCAGCCTCCTTTATGTTCCACAGAGGGTTTGGCATCACCCTCAAGTATAATTTTGTGCATGCAAAAGGCGCGACTTATCCCCTGAATGTCAGCTAGAGTCCATCCAATTGCATTCTTCCCTCTTTGGAGCACCGCAAGGGTGGCATCTACCTGCACGTTAGTTAAGCACGAAGAAAGAATAATAGGTAAAGTTGAACAAGGGCCCAAGAATTCATACCTGAGGTGTGAAGGCAAAGGCTTCAACTCCAATACGGGAGGCTCCTCGATTGAGGGCTTTGTTGGTGGAGTCTTTCGGTTCTTAAGATCCAAGGAAAGTTTCCGGGGCTCATATGTGTATGAACCCATTCCTGGTAAAGCATTGACATATTCCACCAAGCCTTCATCCTCAGTCACATCATGGTTCAACAACACAGCTTCCAAGGGGTCCTCCACATTAATCACAGCACCGGTGTCTTCAACAATCAGCTAAGTCACAAGATCCACAAACGAACATACTTCGTTGCTATTGGGCTGCCTCATTGATTTGCAGACATGGAACACAACTTTTTCATCATCAACCCCCCCCCCCCCCCCCCCCGGAAGGTGAGCTCCCATGCTTCCATATCAACTAAAGCCTTCCCTGTAGCTAGGAAAGGGCTCCCCAATATGATCAGCACCTCATAGTCAACCTCGCAATAAAGAATCACAAAATCCACGGAAGTATGAACCCTTCGACCCGCACTAACACATCATCTATTATCCCCAATGGCCTCTTCATTGTCCTATCAGCAATTTGCAATCTCATGAAGGTGGGCCTTGGTTGTCGAATCCCCAATATCTTGAACACAGAGTATGGCATCAAGTTAATGCTTGTCCCCAAGTCGCACAAAGCTTTGGCGAAATCGGCACTACCAATAGTACAAGGGATTGTAAAAGCACCGGGGTCTTCTAGCTTTTGGGTCATGGCATGTACAATGGCACTCACCTGATGCGTCATCTTGATAGTTTCACAATTCATGGATCTTTTCTTTGTTACCAAGTCTTTCATAAACTTGGCATATCCTGGTATTTGTTCTAGAGCTTCCACGAAAGGCACGTTTATCGACAAACTCTTCATCATATCAATAAATTTCTTGAACTGGTTCTCGTTGTTTTGTTTTGCAAGCCTTTGAGGGTATGGTGGATGAGGCCTTGGCAAAGGATCCTTGGCTTTGGGCACTACAATTTTCGGTATGTCTATCACGTGTTCCCTGGACGGGTTCACATCATGTTGTGTCTCCTCCACGTTTTCATCAATGTCAATCCTCACTTCTTCATTCACATTCTCATCACTCACTTGCACATCATTGCTTTGCTCATCATCCTCTTGCACCAAAACATCATCACTCACAACTTTTCTTGCATTAGAGGTACTAGCAATTCCACCTCTACCAGTCCTTATAGTCACCGCCAAAGCATGGCCTGTATTGTTCCCTCCCTCTGGGTTTACTACCGTGTCACTAGGTAGTGCCCCCTTAGGGAGAGTATTCAAAGCTTGAGAAATTTGGCCAAGTTGGACCTCCAAGTTGCGGATAGAAGTATTGTGGAACGCCAATTGGGCATCAGAGTCGGCGTTTTTCTTCATCATTTGCTCAAAAATTGACTCAACCGTCCCATTTCATTATTGGACGAGCTAGGGCCTTCAGACAAAAATGGAGGTGGGTTGTTTGGTTGTTGATACATCGGAGGCATTTGAAAGCCCGGCCCCCGATTCCCCTAATTACTGTTATTCCAAACCCCTTGGTTGTTGTTGCCTCCCCAATTGCCATTGTTATTGCCACCCCAGTTGCCCTGGTTACCTTGGTTGCCCAAATTTTGATTGTTGTTCCCCCAGTTGCTTTGGTTGTTGTTGTTTCCACTATTCCATTTTCCTTGTTGATTTTGATTTCCCCAATTTCCTTGGGATCTCCACTGTTGTTGTTGATTCAGGGCATTGCCCCGTTTACCTTGGTAGTTGTTCGCATACTGAACCTCCTTAGTTTGATCATCATACACATCATCTTGGTTGTAACAACTACCACCTTGCTCAAATTGAGCCGGATTTCCTTGATTTTGTTGACCTGTTTGCCGCCTCTTGTTGACCATCATATTTACCCCTTCCATGGCATTCACTTGTTTTGGCCCTTGAACTTGCTCCAATTGAGCTTTGGCCAACTGGTTCATGGTTGTAGTAACTCAGCTATTGCTTGGCCGTGGTCATGGAGCTCTTTGTGTAGGTGAATGACATTGGGATCACCTTGTGACACATTAGCTGCACTTTGCCACGCCGAGGAAGTATCCGCCATCTCATCAAGTATATCACACACCTCAGCATAAGGTGTGTTCATAATGTTTCCCCAGACGAGTTGGTTAACTACACACTGGTTGGTAGTGTTGATGCTACGGTAGAATGTTTGCTGGATCATGGCTTCGGTCATGTCATTGTTCGGACATTCTTTAACCATCGTCCGATACCTTTCCCAAATCTCATGAAGCGGTTCATTTGGCTGATTTGATATGCCCGAGGGGCTGATTTGAGATATGCCCGAGGGGCTGATTTGAGTGATGTTGTGCCCGAGGGGCTGTTTATGATGTTCATCACTTTTACTCTTATTTGCATTGAGTCTCTACTGAAACTGTTGAAAAATATCTTCAAATGATTTTTACCGAAAACTGGATTTTTATCGAGATGATTTGACTCATATACTGATTTGGAAGCATGTTGTACTTACTGAGATTCCATGATGTGGATTTTATGTGTTTCCTACTGCTCAATCTTTATTTACCTTTATTACTTACTGAGTTGGCGTACTCACATTACTCCCTGCACATTGTGTGCAGATCCAAGGGTTGCCGGACGTGCTAGTGAGCGTTGATTTACATCCACCGCGGATCTGTGGAGTTAGCAAGGTAGTTGCATGGCGATCGCAACCTCGGTCTTCTCTCTCTTATCTTCCTTTAGATATTATTAGTTGTTTTCCGGAATATATTAGTCTTAGTTTGTATCAGATAGTTCTTGGTAGATGCTCATGACTTGTGACACCCCGATGCTAAAAAAATCTTTTTTTTTGAAATATCGGGTTGTTTTGATAAATGAGTCGGCTTGCATAGTCCCACGTTAGGCGCCATCACGACATGGTAGATTTGGGTTGTGACAATTGAATTAGTTCAAAGGTTAAAACAAAGAAGTTCTTCTGTTATATGTCATAAATCTACTAATAATTGTAATAATTATTATTTTTGTATTATATTTGATTGGTTCCAAGCCTGTACCATTATCGAGTGGCAAGGATGGTCGATGCAGTTTTACCCAACTAAGGTCGGGATCGATTTCCACAGGGATTAATTGATTTGGAGTTAGGTATCTAACTAATCTAGATGTGCGTGTTGTTCCAAATTGCACCTCCAAGCATGGTTATGATTGATAATACTTCTAATTCTATATTATAATATGGTAGAATAATCTAAGTACACTATTTTTGGTGGGTGTTTCCATGTGTTAAAAAGGCACTAGGGTAGTGACTTTTGCCTAGGTGGGTATCTAACGGGTATCGAGAATTTAGGGCAAGCTTGCTATGATTGGGCTCGTGATATGACCATCACACATAAGTGCTCACTCTATGCCTCTCGGTAGTTTGAGTGACTTTACCCAATTTGGCTTTCTCAAGTCCAAATGGGTGTTCATGCATAACAAATAGTATTGGCTCAAGTCGGGTATTACTATCTCTAGGTTTAACCATTTAATTGGGGCTATCAATCTCTTGAATTCACCCCAATTCCTTGTTAGCCTAACTTTCCTAGACTTAGTCCCTCTTTCTCAAGAAGAGTCTAAGTCACCATGGCACGAATCAGTATTTGCAACCAACAACTCTACAATTGAAGCATGAATTAAGCTAAATATCACTAACCCTTAAACAATTAAGCCCTAAAATTCAAGACCCATTAAATACCCAGAGTAGGGTTGGGTCACAACCCTAGCTATGGGGTTTAGCTACTGATAGTAACAGTAGAAATCAAAAATGAAGATGAAATATAAGCCATAATATTCAAATACAAGATGAAAATCTAAAGATTGAAGATAAATCTGTATACGGCAAAATCGGAGGGTCCAATTTCTCGTCATCAAAGCATTTCTGAAGATCATCTCGAGGCCTCGAGGCTGCGAGGCCATGGTAGAATTCCCTCCCTCGAGGATCGTTGGCGCTCGACCTAATGACAAGGTTGGCCGCGGTCATGATGGGAATGGGGAGTTCCCTAGGTATACAGCTAGTATTGGCAGAGTCTAGTGTCTTCTAGTTGTCCTATCCCCCTATCTTTGTAAATGATGCTATGTTGGGATTCCCCTCCTATAAAAAGGGGGTCTTTGGCACCTTGTTAAGGTCTGTTGTTCCAATTGTTCACACGAAATATACAATAACTCTCTCTCCTTTCTTTCTAACATACTCTCTCGATATTGTTGCTCGTATTTATTACTTTCATACTTGTTCTTCATTTATTGCTTATCATTGGTCATAAAGAGCATTTGCTGATGATATTACAACTGTTAGCCCTTCCCCGATTACCCTTAATAGCTCGAGCCCGAGCCCAGGAATCGACCTCGAGACCCCGTATCAGTCAGTCCGAGGCCCCGATCGGTCAGCTCATCGGTTCGATTGTAACTCTATTTTAGCTTGCATTTCGTCTATAAACTTCGTACACATAGCATTATCTGCTTAAACAACTACCATAAAAATAGATCACGTATTCTTAGAGTCCCATCAACAAATTTAATTGTTATTACCATTTTCACGGTAAACACTTTGGTGCCCACCGTGGGACTAAAAATAATAGTGATTATTTTCATGCTGGTTTCATTACACAATGCAAGTTATCTTTCCCACTTTTTCTTGTCCAGGATCTTCGATTTCAGGTCAAAATGTCTGGCTCAGTAAACAATGTTGAAAATGACAACCTTGAAAACCACAGAGAAAATGGTGTGGCTGTTCAGATTGTTGGTGCGCCACCATGAAACCTCGAGAATGCACCGGACCGATTCCAGTGGATACGGGCTCGCGCGATGCACATCAGGTCGACGAAAGCTCATGCACCGACAGAAGCGTACACCAAGAAGACCCACAAGGAGCTCAGAAAACCCCAACCAGGGAATAACGGGAGGTTAGCCTTCATGTTATTTTCGAAATATTGCAGGCACAACAGCTGGCTATCGCTCAGCTGCAATGCCACCCAAAAACTCCTAGCACAATGGCACCGGGAACAGCTCCCCCGGCCGAACAGGTACCGGAGAGATCGAGCAAAAATGGGTCGATAGCTGATCCTGCCATCGTAAAAATGCTCGAGGACCTCACCATAAGGATCGAGTCATGCGAGAAAATGATAGCAGCCAACGACAAGAAGGTCGAAACCTACAACTCCAGGGTCGACCAAATCCCGGGCGCACCCCCGGTCCTGAAAGGTATAGATTCGAAGAAGTTCGTGCAACGGCCGTTCCCAGAGGAAGCAGCTCCGAAACCCATTCCAAAGAAGTTCAGAATGTCGGAACTCCCAAAGTACAACGGGACCTCAGAGCCCAATGAACACGTTACTGCCTACACGTGCGCAGTAAAGGGCAACGACATAAAAGACGACGAGATCGAGTCTGTCTTACTGAAGAAGTTCGGGGAAACACTCTCGAAGGGGTCCATGATGTGGTATCACAACCTAGCTCCCAACTCCATAGACTCGTTTGCCATGCTGGCAGACTCCTTCATAAAGGCACATGCCGGTGCCATCAAAGTAGCAACGAGGAAGTCCGACGCGTTCAAGATCAAGCAGAGGGAGAATGAAATGCTGCGAGAGTTCGTATCTCGCTTCCAAACGGAACGAATGGAGCTACCACCGGTCTCCGACGACCGGGCAGTGCAGGCTTTCACTCAAGGCCTGAATGAGGGGAGCTCAGCGGCTTCAAGGCAGCTGAAAGAGAATCTGATCGAATATCCCGCCGTGACCTGGTCGGACGTTCACAACCGATACAAGTCAAAGATTAGGGTCGAGGATGACCAGCTGGGAGCCCCCTCGGGCTCAGTATATCCAAGCAGGCTCTTAGCAAATGAGCCAAAGCCAAACAAAGAAAGGTATCAGCCATACAGCGAAGACAGGAGGAACGCCCCGAGATGCAATCTGCCTCGCAGCGATCGATCGATGAACCGAGGACAGAATCCTCGGGGGCTCATTCACAGAGCCGGGTTTGATTGAAATGCAGGGCCAACTAAGGCACCTCGCTTGTCATAATAACGTTGACGTATCGGACATCGTGTTCGCCACCAGCAAAATTAGGGACGCCAAATGGCCCAGGCCTGTACAGTCGGATCCTTCACAAAGGAACTATAACTTATTATGCGAGTTTCACAACACACACGGACACAGGACCGAGGATTGTCGGCAACTCCGGGAGGAAGTGGCCCGGCTACTCGACAACGGTCACCTTCGGGAATTCCTCATTGACCGAGCTAAGAATTAGTCCCGTGAAAGAGAAACAAGCAAAAAGAACAAAGCGGACGAACCGCAACATGCCATCCACATGATCTTTTAAGACACGCCCTCGGCTGTATTCAAATAAAGGACTGCATCGTGTCCACCAAACGAACGCCAAAATCTAAAAGCGCCATCGCCGCTGAGGTATAATCATCACCCCTTTTTTATTTTATATGTCACGATAACTTTTGTGCAGGCCCCCGACCAAAGCAGTCGATATGTTGACCCAGCTTGAAGACCTTATAGTTTCGAAGCGTCCATTGCACTCTTTTCCTTCCACCGAGTTTTAACCCGAAGAGGGTTTTTCCGACAAGGTTTTTAACGAGGCAACGTCCAAGCACTACCTAAGGAAGACCCAACAAGTACTCGACGCTTCCTTTGCAATCAACCCCGAATACTGGAGGGCATCCCCCCAGGCTCCCAATAGTAAAATGATGTATCGGGCCAAACGGTCGAACGAACCGTGCCTATATAGTCGATCCCACGACAACAAAACGATGTATACTTGTACCAAGCAATCTATGAATACCTTTTTCCAAAGCATCTCATACTCAAAAGGGAACTCGGCATTTTCGCCAAAACGATTCCTCCATATAAAACGTCCTGAATACTCGGAGACTATCGCCAATCGCCATTCAGTAAACAACCCGGGGCCATAAGACCCCGAGCGGGCAGACTCGGTCTAGTAAGACCTCAAGCAAGGCATGAATCATACTTGTACCAAGTATCAACAAAACTGTAAGACCTCAAGCAAGGCATGAATCATACTTGTACCAAGTATCAGCAAAACTGTAAGACCTCAAGCAAGGCATGAATCATACTTGTACCAAGTATCAACAAAACTGTAAGACCTCAAAGGCATGAAAATTTTGTAAGACCTTACTACAAGCATAAACTCGATCCCGAAGTTTAGGCTATATATCGAACTTGTAAGATCCCTGAAAAGGCATACCCTCGATATAGACACCTAAACTACTACACTCGGGACCAAAAATTGCTCCGGCCAAGCACAAATGACTACAGTCATACGGCTGTACCAGCCAAACTAACGCGACTCGGGGAAGCCCGACCGTCGCTACAAAATCATAGGCCATTACTTCGAATATAATTCGAAAAGAACCGGTTAAACATGCTACCCTCGACATAGGCAAAAAAGATTCGACCACGTCAGCTCCACTTCATTGGCATCGAGATACTCAGCCTCCGAGATAAACCTCACGAGGTGCTCGATCATCACCAGGAAATGACTTGAAATCGAGGTTCTTCTCGAACCGATGACGGGTCAGAAAAAAATTACTTCAAAAAGTCCTTAACGAGGGGAAAACAAAGCTAATAAAAGGTCGCTTCGACCCAAGGCGTAAGAGCCAGTGTCGCCAGCCCACACAAATACAAAACTTGAGGGTCAAATGAGCTCGAGTCGTAACCCGATTCGGAGACAGAACCCAAAATAGTTAAAATGCATATGCCTAAGGGCAAAGCGTAAGAGCCATTATCGCCAGCTTACAATAAAAGGCCAAATCGGCCCGAAGCATAAGAGCCATTGTCGCCAGCTCACACAAACATGAAAACTTGAGGGTCGATTGAGCTCGATCCAAAACCCGACTCGGAGACAGAACCCAAAATAGTTAATATTCATATGCCTAAGGTCAAAGCGTAAGAGCCATTTTCGCCAGCCTAATGAGCCTCAGGGTCGCACACATAAAAGGTCTCTTCGACCTAAGGCGTAAGAGCCATTGTCGCCAGCCCACACAAATACAAAACTTGAGGGTCGATTGAGCTCGAGTCAAAGCTCGACTCAGAGACTGAACCCAAAATAGTTAAAATGCATATGCCAAAGGGCAAAGCGTAAGAGCCATACTCGCCAGCCTAACGAACCTCACGGCCGTACCACGAATCTAAAGATTCTTACTAACTCAAAGGTCGAATTGACATGGTTAAAATCTTGACAAACAGAAACACAGAAGATACAAATTACGAGGTTTCCCCCTTATATATCAGGTGATAAAATACAAGCTCCGTTTGCAACATACTGTGAAAGCTATATGCACAAGGGCAAAGAAGAAAGTAAACGACCCCCCCCCCCCCCCCCCGGGGACTATGGCCCGGCAGCCCCGTCCTCGCTATCTTCGGCATCAGATAGAAGGAACTTGGCATCGTGCTCCTCCCCCTTGGCTTGCTCGATTTCTTCCGAGGGATCAAAGCCCTTGGCATGGATTTCCTCGAGAGTTTCCCTCCGAGATTTGCATTTTGCATACTCTTTGCTACTGCTCGCACAATCGAGGACTCTCCTCAGCTCAGCCCTAGCAACAGCAGTGCTCTTCAAATAGGCCGCCGCATTATGATCAGCCCTAGCACTGTTCATTACGGCCTCGGCCCAGACATTCACCACCTCGGCCTTCTCTTTCGAGAGCTCGGACGCGAACCTTGCGATCATGTTCGCTCGTGCAGACTCATTCGCACGAACAGTCCGGATTTGTACCTCAAGGGTCGAAACCATGGCAAGAGCACTCTCTTTGGCCGTAACTTGGGTATCTACATGAGTTTGCAGGTCGTCCAACTCATGTTTAATCTGGCCAACTTTGCCCCAAAGCCGTTCCAGCTCCTCCGGCTTGCTCTCCAACTGAAATATCAATACATTAATCTCCAAAGATAAAAGGGGGAGCATACGCCAGCACAAAATATAGGATACATGTCTTTCGAGGCAGCTCTCACGGCTCCAGCTCCGATCCGCCTTGCACCGCAGGGAAACCAACTCGTTTTCTTTTTTCGCACGAAGAAACATAAGGGATTTCTCCCTATCCGAAGCTTCCCACAACCGGGCCTCATAGCGAAGCAGCTTAGATTTAAGCTTTTCAAAGGCCTGCAAAAGAAAATTCACTGAAAAAGCAAAAGTGTGGGACAAGAATAATCTTACAACAGTTACCAAAGCTTACCATAAAGCCGAGCCGCTGAGCCTCACCAAATACCGAGCCAATGTCCGATGGCTTACTGTCCTCCGAAGCTAGACGATCGGTCGAATCTCCTCTTTTATACCGCTGAGAAGGATTCGCCCCACTGCAAGCCCCCTCACACCCCGGTGGCCCTTTCCGTTTATCACCGATCCTCGACCCTGAGGTCGGCAATCTCTCCTCCTCTCCCAGAGGTCATGGCCTCATTTCGGAAAAGTCTCTGATACCTGCGACGGCTAAGTCAGTACGCTGAAAAGAAAAGCACCAGTTTCGGGAAACAAGCCACCAGGCGCCTACCATGATGCTTCGCCTCCCACCTCCCTTTGGACGGATCTTGCCACCTGCGCTTATCATAAGTCGAGCAAGCCGCCAGCTTACGAGACCACTCGGCCAAATCAGGGACCTCGTTCGACAACCAAGGAGTTGCTACAAAAATGGAACAGAAAGATATCATTACGGAGCTCGCCTCCAGTCAGAACGATGAAAAAACAGGTGCGACACTTACGTGTGAAATTCCATTTCTCAAGAAAAGGCAGAAACTCTCCTGGAATGATATCAGTCGTTCGAACTCGAATGAACCGATTCATCCATCTATGATCCTCATCGTTTTCGATGTTAACGGCAGGAGCCCGGGTGGATCGACGCTGCAGAGCGATCAAACCTCGGTAGCGCAGTGGTCGACATAACCTAATGAGATGGTTGAGAGTAAACTCAATCCCGGCCTTGTCGGCAAAATATCTTATCGTCTGCACTATTTTCCAAAGGAAGGGGTGAGCCTGCGCTAAGGTAACCCGATATCCCCGACAGAAATCAAGCATGACCCGGTCGGGGGGACCTGACGCAAAAGTGTGAGTGTACACGCTCAGAAACCCCTCGACATAGGTCATGATGCTCTCCTCGGAGGAAGGTACTTGAAGTACCACACCTTCTCCCCATCCGCAATCTTTTCTGATCATTTCGAGGTTTTCCTCTCCCATTAATGAGATGAACCTCGACACATGCTCCCAGTGACCTGGAACATTGGGAGGCCTCCCCAGCATGATGTCTCTCCTCGAGGCAAGGCACCTCGAGGCCCGCTCAACGGGCATCGGTGGTGTACCACCGACCGAACGCGGAGCGTAGGAAGAACTCCCCTCTCCTTGGTGGTCGGACGTCGACGTAGCAGCCATGGCTACAATAAAATAAGAAGGGAAAGATATAGATTTGGGCAAAGGTGTTGAGTTGAAACAATGGGAGAACTAGCACAAAGCGCCAGGTTCTGTGGGAGAAATAGTCCCTCAAAGTAGCAGAATCACCACTTGAGAGGCAAGTGAATGAATATATAGGGGCAAAGCAGCGACTACTCACCTAACCAAAAGGCCAACTAATTGTGGCCGCGTTAACGTCACCCTCTCCTAGGGAAATGTAGTGGCAGGATCAACTCGGGGTCCCTTTACCAGATTGCGCGAATGCTGCTACCCTGCAAAATTCGAGAAGCAGCGAGGCCTCAAGGGCTCCTCGATATCGCTAGCACCGGCCCTAAAGAAGTTGTCGATCTAACTTCGGGAGAGGACCCGATTTAGGGGTCCGGGTCGCTCCGAGTACGGTTTCGAAGAGTTAACGTCAAAAGTCAAAGATCAACTCCGCGAGAGCGGCGAGGTAAAAAGAACGAAAAGACTGAAAGAAGAAAAATACCCTTTTGCGTTTCCAAAAATATATTTAGAAGAGATATATCTACAAAATTTATTTCCCCAGGATTGCATACAAAGAAAAAAGGGAGAAAGCAAAGCGACATGAGGCCTACTCTTCATCACCACTATCTTCGCCCTCATCTGGGGCAGTTAAGAGCGCCAACTTTCTCTCCGACTCACAGGACTCCCAAGATCAACTGACAGATCGACGCCTCTGGACTCGATCTCTTCCAAGTTTTCTCTCCTCACCTCCGCCCTAGTATATTTAATAGCCCGAGCTAATTTTTGCTCGGCCGCTATCGATACGTCACGGGCTATTTCATGCATCATGGCTGCGTCCTTCAGATAAGCAGCAGCATTACTTTCAATCTCGGACTTGGCCGCAACCAGTGCAACAATCTCCTTTCGAGAATTCTTGAGAAGGTCGTGGGTCGACGCCAACTCCAAGCTCGCTATCTCGTTCTACTTCCTCGGTCCGAGGATCTCCACATCCAGCTGCCCAATATGCGAGTCCCTTTGCTCGACCTACAAAAGAAAAAGTAAGCCAGCTAGTGTCAAACTACAGGAGTGAAGGTCGGGCTCGTGCAAGGCAAAATGCCTGCTCAGCGAGATCAGTTTTCTCCCGGAGCACTCCCTCCAAAGTAGCTCGAAGCTCGCCTGACTCTTTCTCCTTCTGGGCAGAATAGGCCTCCGCCTCTCGTAGTCTCGAGGCAAGCCTACCAAGCTCATTCTCATTGCATGAAAGCCTGGAGAGGGTGTAATCATACATCTCCTTGCACAGTGGCACAACGAAAGAGTTACAAGAACGAAGAGTGACACTCTAGACTAAAAGAAATATACGAAAGACAGCTATCACTTGCTGTAGGAATCTCTCCGCCGCCTTGACGGTGCCAGGAACGTCGAGACCGACGTTATCGCTAACATCATCAAAGATATTGCCATGTGAGCCTCCCCCTTTGAGAGGAATCCCCGCTTTGGCGGTGTTTACATCCTGAGCATCCCTTAACTCCCCTGATGAGAATCGAAGACTCGAGCCAAAATCACACAAGTCGTAGAGGTCCTCGGTAGGCAACTCCTGCCCCCGCAAAGCTCCGAGCCCAGATCCTTCGGGACCGGCGGCTACGGTCCCCCTATTAGAAAATGCATCACGTCCGGCCGCGGGATCGGGAACCACGTTAACACCCACCTCGAGGGTCCCCGCTACACAAGACCAACCTGAATCGGCCATCCCCGATTCAGCAGCTTCCAGTTGAAGTACATGCGGGGCTCTCGCGTCCGACTTCGGCCTCTCCTCCAAACGGTATTCGCTCTAATCAAGCCTTTTTTGGATCGATGACGAAGCCTAATCAAGCCTCGATAGAACCAGGGGCTTTACATCCTGATCAAATGATTGAGGGTGAAGGTCTCGTTCCCAACCTCATCAGTGAAGTAGCGGAGCATCAAGACTATCCTCCAAAAAGAGGGATGGATTTGACTGAGCGTCACCTGATATTTATTACAAAAGCCGAGGATGACCGAATCTATATCCGGGGGAGGGGACCCAGATAGATCGGCCGGACCCAAGGTAAAGGGATAAGTATATACGTGGAGGAGACCGATTTTGTAGTCCGTTATGTTCCCGTCAGAATCAGGAATTTCCACCTCCACTGTCTTCCTCCATTGGCAGTCCATTTTTACCGTCCCTGCATCGGTCACGACACTGACGTACCGGGACACGTGCTCGCATCGGTCCGGTGTAGAAGGGGGTTTATCGGTGGTATAATCATTTGACATATCAAGATCGGGGGGAGTACATTGCCCTAGAGTGGGTATCACTTTTTCTTTCTCCTTGGACGACCGAGATGAAGAGGCAATTTCGTTCCGCCGAGGAACCGTCCTGGAAGTTTTGGCCATTGCGATGGTAAAATGTTCTCTAAGAAAGTAAGATGGAAGAGTGTAAAAGAATATGGGTCTGGACTCGCGAACTTGAAGACGCTGGGAAAATAAGGATTATCAAATGGTTGATATATTTATAGGAACCGCACAGGCAGCGGAAGGGACGAGCCAATAGCGGTTCGTGGGTTCCTCGATAGTCGCATTTGACGGCGACCCTTGCACGGTTTTTTTGGGGCATGGAATTTAACGCTCTTATAGGCTGAAGTCATGGCGATGATGCCCTCGAAACGGAGGCTGAAAATCATTTCCTATTACTTCGTTCTAGGAAACGCGGAGACTATCTTTAGACGGCGAAATTGGAGGGTCCAATTTCTCGTCATTAAAGCATTTCTGAAGATCATCTCGAGGCCTCGAGGCTGCGAGGCCATGGTCGAATTCCCTTCCTCAATGATCATTGGCGCCCGACCTAATGACAATGTTGGCCGCGGTCGTGATGGGAATGGGGAGTTCCCTAGGTATGCAGCTAGTGTTGGTAGAGTCTAGTGTCATCTAGTTGTCCCATCCCCCTATCTTTGTAATTAATTCTATGTTGGGATTCCCCTCCTTTAAAAAGGGGGTCTTTGACACCTTGTAAGGTCTGTTGTTCCAATTGTTCACACGAAATATACAATAACTCTCTCTCCTTTCTTTCTAACATACTCTTGATATTGTTGCGCTTATTTATTACTTGCATACTTGTTCTTCATTTATTGCTTATCATTGGTCATAAAGAGCCTTCACTGATTATTTTACAACTGTTAGCCCTTCCCCAATTACCCTTAATAGCTCGAGCCCGAGCCCTGGAATCGACCTCGAGACTCTATATCGGTCAGTCCGAGGCCCCAATTGGTCAACTCATCGGTTCGATTGTAACTCTATTTTAGCTTGCATTTCGTCTCTAAACTTCATACACATAGCATCATCTGCTTAAACAACTAGCATAAAAATAGATCACGTATTTTTAGAGTCCCATCAACAAATTTAATTGTTATTACCATTTTCACGGTAAACAAAATCTACTCTTAAATTACTCAAAAATGTAAAAACCAGTCGTTCACGTGTTCTCTCAAACAAAACATAACCTAAAAATGTCAAATAGGACTATTTATACTAACCTGAACTTTTCGGACAAAAATGCCCCTGCGGAGACTTTGCGGACACGTAATTTTGACCACGTCCACACTTGATCTTTCGCAGCCGCGGAATAATGAGCGCGGTTCGCGTTTCTTCATAATTGGGCTTGGGTAGAGCTTGAATTAGCGAACAGCGTATTTTCAACCGCGTCCGCGTGAGAAACAGACGCGGCTGCATAATTTGGACACGGACCGCGTTCTTCACTTATGCCAAAAATGTAGTGTCTCTGAACCTTGATACAAGCTCTCGGCGAAAATCCATCCGCGGCCGCGCCACAGATATCGCGGCCGCGCTTTTCCATCGCGGTCAGCGTTGGTTCTTGAGTTCAAAAATAGCCTCTCTGAATCTCACTTTCGCGGACCGCATAATAGTGATCGCCTCAGCGGTGGTCCTTACGCGGCCGCTCTTTTCTGCTGCTGTCATTGCTCCAGTTCCAGCCTTGGATTTGTGCAAGCTTGACTCCTTCATGAGTTGATTTTGTCTTCTTTGCCTCATTTTGACCAAAGCCTGCAAGCAAGCACATTAAGTCATTTTTCGGGAATACCTTTACGCATTTTCGACCCAAAACCTAAGCAAAAGAGAGTAAATAATAGGCTAACATCCCTAGTTATCAATATTCAGTAAGAAATTAAATTGAATTCTTCTTCCCGTTTGTATTTAATATGAAAGTTTAATTTTGTTAATTAAAATTACTACAAAATAAGTTAAATTATATATTTTATTTATGTCTTGAAGTTATTGGTTAAATTTTTGTCTTTAGTTTTATCTATTATAATAATTTTAGTTACGTCTTATCCATATAGCATGACCATAGGAATTATTATTCAAAACTTTCTAATCAAAACAAATTAGTCTTATCATTTTTATATCTAATATATATATATATATATAGATATATATATATATATATACACATATATATATATATATATACATATATATATATATATATATGTATATATATATATATCTTTTTTATACTAACCTAATTAATTTTGTCCTAATATTTGAGAAACTTGTTGAATTGTTGATGTGATACTTGGCATCATCACATTGATTTGCTTCTACTATTCTGTATAGATTGATATATAGATATTTAATTATTTTTAATTCAAATTAAGAAAGAGTAACTAATCATTAACTAACCTAACTAATTTAGTCCTAAAATTTGATACTTGTTGAATTGTTGCTGTGACACTTGGTATTATCACATTGATTTGTAAGTTCAATATATTTTAATTTTTAGACTTTTTATTTTATTTTTGCTAATAAATTTTTACAGCCACAAAATTATTATTACATTTAAAGATCATAAGTTTTTAAAGTTTTATAAGTATATAAATATTATCACACGTTCATATATTTCTTCTCTTTCTTGAATTTCATGCACAATAAAATAAATTACTCTAACTGAAACAGAAGAAATATTGTATTCTTAATTTGTTGCATTCAGAGTCCAAGAAGAGCGAGGGCATTATGCCTGGCATTTGTATGATAAGCAAGCAGGGGCGAAATCCGTTATGCCAAGTGATGTTACGTGACGTCACATCATCGGAAGGTGATATTAGGAATATAAGCCATTTACCATATAACTTAAATGACACCAATTTACGATCAGTACGTTCTAGCAAATTGGTCGGTGGTAAAATGGATTAAATACAATTATTCATCCATATTATTCATTAAAAAATGAGTTGGATAATGAATATTTTAAATATGGGTAAGATCGATATTATCCACTTAGAAAATAAATAACCAATGTACAACCAATGAGATTAATTCTTACATTTGCAAAGACACAAATTAGGGGATCCTCAAGTTTGAGAAACTAGGAATTCTCCCAATAGTGAACCTATTCAAGAAGTCATGTATAATATGGATATCCATATTATCCACTGGAGGACCTATTTTCTATCCGTATTAAATATAGGTCGGGTCGTATATTTTATCTGTTTCTGTATTGCCCATTTTAATCTGCTCATATCCAATTTGACCCATCCATTTGCCACTCCTAATCCCATCACGTCTTTTTTCCTAATATGTAATGACCCGGCCGGCGGTTTGTGTATTTGAGCCTCGTTCCCCTATTTGATGCTTCCTGTAGGTGTATTTATTGTTATGTGATGTCACGACCCAAAATCCCTCCGAAGGAGTTGTGATGGCACCTAGTCTCTAAACTAGGTAAGCCTAGCATTTACTGAAATAACATTAGCATTTACTGACTTCAAATTAAATAAATCTCAATAAATCACAATTCCCCAAAACCGATGGTATAAGTCATAAGCCTTTCTAAGAGTAGTTATATAAAATAAATACAACACTGTTCCAGAATGAGAAGGAATCAATGGAACGTAAATACAAACGAAGGTGACTCCGAGGCCTGCGAACGCAGCAACAGGTTACCGTGAGTCTCCACCGCGACCATCCGCATAGCTACTATCAATCAATATCTGGATTTGTACACAAAAATTTACAGAAGTGTAGTATGAGCACACCACGGCGGTGCCCAGTAAGTATCAAGACTAACATCGGTAGGGTAGTGACGAGGAACAGTCAAGACACCTACTGGTCAAATGAAAGGAACAAGATATGATAGTGAAATATCAAGATAAAGATAACGAGATAATACCAACAGCGAAAAGAAATCAAAATACAAATAGTAGGAACAATAAAGGAAGAACACGGGTAGTAACGAACGATATCCAAGTAAATCATATAACCAAGTAAGTCAGATAACCAAGTAAATCAGATAGTCAAGTAAATCAACACTGACATAACAGTAACAAGACAAGTAAGAATGTATTCAAATAAAGAAGGCAATACCAACTCAATCAATCACATCATGTCTAATACACAATCCCGACCATCTCAATCCTCGGTTTCTCATATCATAATTCCAACTTCCGAACCTTCAGCACACATGGCATCTTGTGCCCCCATAATTTCCATCACACTTTTAACAACAAAATCCACATGCTATACAATATATAATGTCCGTACAAATGCACTCAAGATGTTCAAGAAGTCTCATTTACCTAATATAAGTAAATTACAATTTCTAAACTAGTTAGGAAAGCCAGCGAGAAAATATGAAGTTGTTTCTTTTCAAATCATATGAGTAAAGAAGGTAGCCCTTTCAATTAAAATACAACATCGAATGGATTATTACCTTTAACATGGGAGTTAATAACTTAAAGTTTAGTAGAAATTCCTTTTTAAGTAAAATACAACCTCAGGCGGTTTAAGGGGATATAATTCAGAAACTAATTGAATTAAAGATGTAACAATTATTGAAGTTTGAAGTATTGGGATATATATATATATACATATACATATATATATATATATATATATATATATACGGCGTGGTATTCAAAATACTGTAGGATCCAACATAAAGGATCACATCAATTAAGGGATTTAAACAGTTAAAGCACTTGAATTGGTAACAACAAATAAACACAGCAACAGAAAGTGCACGGCATCACCCTTCGTGCTTTTACTCTCGTTCTCACCATAAGAATCAATATTCACTTTTATTCTTTCTTGTTGCGGCGTGCAACCCGATCCCATTTCACATAATACCGTTGTGGCGTGCAACCTGATCCCATTTCACATAATACCGTTGCGGCGAGCAACCCGATCCCATTTCACATAATACCATTGTGGCGTGCAACCCGATCCCATTTCACATAATACCATTGCGGCGTGCAACCCGATCCCATTTCACATAATACCGTTGCGGCATGCAACCCGATCCCATTTTACATAATACTGTTGCGGCATGCAACCCGATCCCATTTCATATAATACCGTTGTGGCGTCCAACCCGATCCCCAAATACAATTCAACATCAAGCATAAAAGAATCCCGGCAAGGGAATAAGAGTATAACAACAACATCCCGGCAAGGGAGACAATATCGTAAACAATAACATCCCGGGAAGGGAATCAACAAGTACATCATAAGGGTCACGGAAAAGAACCAAGAAGCACGATAACCTCAACAAAACAACAAGACAGAATAAGCACGTGATACTACACCGGTAACCACAACAATTGGACATATAACATATTTGCATGAAGTCATAGAAGAACTCACAATCAAGAAGTATCCAAAATAATAAGGGAGGCAATCACTTCAATTAAGGCAATTGAGGGTCATTGTAACACGTAGGAATTAGAGGAAAGTTAACAACATCATATGAAGCATATAGAGGCAATTCAAGCAATTATTAGACTCAATCATAACAAGATACTTCCCACATAATGGACATAAGGACCTAAAAACCCTAGAGGAAAATTTTCCACAAATAAATCCGAGCACACACTCGTCACCTCGCGTGCACGGACTACAATTAGCATAGAAGACTCAAATCCTAAGGGAAAGTCTCTCACAAAAGGTTAGGCAAGATACTTACCTCCATCCGGCCAATTCAATACTCAATTTAGCTTTTCCTTTACCAATTCATCAACGCTAGGCTCAATATAGCCAAAAACGACTTGAATACATCAAACAATGCAAGAGAAAACAATTTTAATTAACAAAATTTTAACTCTAGAAATTACTATATTTTTCATATTTTCACATAAATGCTTTCCGGTTTCACGCTCGGACTGGGCGCGCAAGTCGATACACATAATATGAAGCAGCTCGTGACCTCAAACTACCGAACCGGACGCAATTGCTCAAAACGACCAGTTGTGTCGTTACATGTGACTTGTGGGGATGGTTTGTTTATTTCAGGAAGGTGTTAGATGGAATTGGAACTTAGTTCCTAGTTTGGAAGCTTAAGTTGGAAGTGTTGACCAAGTTTGAATTTTATGTATTTGACCTCGGATCGGCATTTTGATAGTTCCGTTAGGCTTTGATGGTAATTTTGGACTTAGGCATATGTCCGGATTTAGATTCGGAGGTTCCTGGGTTTAGAAGGCGAAAGTTGCAATTTGAAGGTTTAGAAGTTCATAGATTTGACCGATAGTTGACTTTGTGGTTATCGATGGCCGTTTGAGATTTCGAGCCTTGAAATAGTTCGTATGGTGGTTTATGACTTGTGTGTAAAATTTAGGGTCATTCCGAGTTGTTTAGGCATGTTCGTAGTAAGTTTGGAAATTGGAATTTTGAAATAGTTCATTACGCTTGAATTGATATGCAATTCATGGTTTTGATGTTATTTTTTGTGATTTGAGGCCTCAAGTAGGTCCGTGTAATGTTTTGGGATTGGATGGTATGATTGGACGGGGGTCCTGGGGCCATGGGTGTGTTTCGGATGAGTTTCAAACCATTTCACTTATGTTTGGAGTTGCTGATTTTCTGGTGTTCATTGCGATCGTGCAAGGGCCATCGCAATGGTGGAGTATGTTTGGTGGCTGCCAGTCTTTTGTACTTCGCCTTCGCGTTGGGGCTGTCGCGATCGCGGTCTGTATAGAGCTGGAGCTTCGTGTTTGCGTTGGTGGGCCGCGATCGCGTAGGGTCTGTGTCAGGCTGGAAGGTCATATGGCTTAGCCTTCGTGTTCGCAGGTGGGCAAACGCGATCACGAGCAGTTGGTCGCGTTCCCCTAGGGTCTTCTGAAGCAGCTTCTGATTTGTGCTTCACGATCGCAAAGTTGGTCCCGCGATCGCGAAGTGGACCCTTGGGCAGATTTAAATAACTCTATTTTGAGGGTTGAGTTATTTTAGCATATTTTGAGATTGGGAGCTCGATTTTGGGTGATTTTTTAGGGAGTTTTCACGATTTGGATTGGGGTAAGTATTTTTAACTTGGATTTGATTATTATTCATGATTCGATCATTGATTTTGGCATTTGATTAACGAATCTAAGTGAAGAAAATTAGGGATTTTGGCAAACTTTTTTAAAAATGAAAAAATAGGGATTATTTGAACCCCGAATCGGAGTCGGATTTGGATGAAACTAGTATATATGGACTCGTATTAAAATGGGTGTTCAGGATTTGTGAGTTTTGTCGGGTTCCGGAGTGCAAGTCTAGATTGACTTTTTGATTTTTGATATAGATCGGAGCTTTATTATTTGGAATCGATTTCCATAGCCGTGTTTGATATTATTGAGTTATTTTTGGCTAGATTTGACCCGTTTAGAGGTCGATTCGAGAGGCAAGGGCTTTTCAGTACAAATAGATTTGACCTCGTGTACATGTCTTTCACAAAGTACAAATAATACAATTAGACCAAATCCTACGGGATTAGTTTTTCCCACACAAAGTTAGGCAAGGTACTTACCTCAAAGAAGCTAAATCAGTACTCTAAGAAGCCATTCCCGTGTGAAACAACCTCCGGTGGCTCGAATCTAGCCAAAATAACATAACATCATAAATAACAGCCATAGGAAATAATTTCGGATAATAAAGCTTCGATCATTAATGGAAACAAAAAAGTCAACCCGCACCTTGGAGCTCGACAAGTCAACCCGCACCGAAGCTACTGGTGGCTCCTCAGCTGCTGCTCTGGCAGGTGCTCTAGCGTAGCACGTGCTCCTCCTCGGCCCCTGCCTCTGCCCCGGCCCCTAGCAACACCGACTCTGGGGGCACCATCATCAGTAACTGCGGCTCGCGTCCTCACCATCTGTGAGAGAATAGAAGAACAAATGCTGAAACTCAGAAATCAATAAGCCCGCACGATAGGAATGAATGAAGTGAAGTTTCCTAATAGTTGCGTAGCCTCTCGAAGATAAGTACAGACGTCTCCATGGCGATCCACAAGACTCTACTAAACTTGCTTATGACTCGTAGCACCTATGAACCTAGAGCTCTTATACCAACTTGTCACGACTCAAAATCCCACCTTAAGGATCATGATGCCACATAGTCCCTAAGACTAGGTAAGCCTAACACATGCTGAGGTACTAACAGATTTAAACCATTTAATCATTAAATACAAACCAGTAAATGACATACATAGCCAAAAATGATTAATAGTTATACATCTTCGCGAAACCGGTAGTACAAAACCATAAGCTCTACTGAGTACTCTAAAATAGCTAAATATAATACTGTTCTGGAATGAACATAAACAATAGTAATGGAAGACAATAGAAGGTGATTCCGAGGCCTGAGAATGCACTGGCAGGTACACCTTGAAGTCTTCGCAGCAAAGCACAAGCAACTTATCAACGTTCGGCACGCTCAGAGGCACATGGATCTGCACAAAAATGTACAGAAGTGTAGCATGAGTACACCATAGCAGCACCCAGTAAGTATCAAGACTAACGTCGGTGGAGTAGTGAAGAGGTACTAGTCAAGACACCTACTAGACATAACAACCTGAGTAAGGTATTAATATAAAGCTAACCGAAGAACGAATATCAATACAAAGCTAAACATGGAAAGAATAATAATTTAAAGCTATCAATAGAAAGTTAAAGCAACAAATGGCAAGAAGGAGTAACCAAGTGATAACGCAGCAGAATAACCATAACACAATTGAAGTACCCGTGAAACCAATTAAGGAAAAACAAATGATAACTAAATAATCAAGCCGTTCTAACATAAGGTTTACAACAAGAATCAACCCGAGGTACCACGCCTCATAATCACATATCACATCCCAGATCACGAATCATATACACATGGCACCTCGTGCCCACATTATCAATCGCACGGACAAATCACGTGCCAATATCACAATCCACCCGGCATGGTCACAGGATCACTATCACAATTCGCCTGGCGTGGTCACAGGCCAATATCATAATCCGTCCGGCAAGATCACAGGCTCAGTGCCACAATCCGCCCGGCATGATCACAAGCTCAATACCACAATTCGCTGGGTATGGTTACAGGCTCAATACCATAATCCGCCCGGCATGGTCACATGTTACCAGTCTAGACCATATCGCAAAAAAAGCTGGTATACAAGAATACATGTACATGATCAATGATCATCAAGTTTCTTACTCCTGGACTGTTATAAATGACATGTTATGGTGTATGCTTGTGCAAGTTTACTATCACAGTCCGAATAATCAAGTAATATCAAAGGCATCGAGTAGCACATTGAGAATAACACAACAAATTACGTAATATGCATGACACACACAAGGAAGTAAAAATCAACAACCAGAATGCTTCTCTTTCATCGACAACAAGCCCCAAACCATCACTTAACATCCCCATGCAGCCGCCCTTATCTCACCACATAAACAATATCATAATAGCCACCCTTATCACTCCGGCCCGACAAAATATATATATATATATATATATATATATATATATATATATAGCCATATGTATCGCTCCGCCCTGACAATAAGACAATAGCCACCTGTATCACTCCGCCCAGACAGTATACATAATCGCCACCAGTATCATCCGCCTAGACAATATACACAATAGACACCTGTATCACACCGCACAATCAACAACACTGAAATACTACCCTTATGCTCCGCATAAGAACAATATTGCCAACACAACAATATCAATCTCACAATAAAGCATAGCCCACAACTCAACAACAATGTGTACAATAATTTCAACAACATCACAATGAAACAGGAAATAACTCAACATTGAAATATATTCCATATAACTATAACATCAAATAAAAGCATAGTAATAGCCTAAGAGTCTAAACCGGTAAATTATCACACATAAGCCCGGGTACACACTCGTCACCTCTTATACACGTCTTTCACACAGTACAAATAATGTAATTAGACCAAATCCTTTCCTCTCACAAAGTTAAGCAAGATGCTTACCTCATAGAAGCTAAATCAATACTCTAAGAAGCCCTTCCTGTGTGAAACAACCTCCGGACAGCTCGAATCTAGACAAAATAACTTAATATCATAAATAAAAGCCATAGTAATTAATTTTGTATAATAAATCTTTGATATTTAATGAAAACAAAAATTCAACCCCGGGCCCGCACTTCGGAACCCGACAAAACTAACAAAATTCGAACACCCATTCCGATACGAGTCCATCCATACAAAAATCATCCAATTACGACCTGAAATCGGCCTTCAAATCATCAATTTATGTTTTAGAAAAGTTTTTATTAAAATTCCCAATTTCTCCAAGTCAAATCATCAATCAAACAATAAAATCCAAGTTGGAATCATAAATATACACAAATCCGATTAAAAAATACTTACCCCAATCCAAATCATGAAAATCCATCCAAAATCGCCCAAAACCGAGCTTTCGAACTCAAAATGTGATAAAATAACAAACGCCCTCGAAATAGAGTATTATATAGATCTGCCCAGGTATACACATCGTGATCGCGGAAGCAAACTCGCGATCACGTAGAACAAAATGCCCAGCTTCCAAAACCTTCTTCGCGAACGTGCTACGTCAGTCGTGAACGTGATGACAATCGTCAGCAAACTTCACAAACGGGATAACTCTCTCGTGAACGCGAATAACAACCACCTGATGCCCCTACCAGCTCCCCTTCTATGCGATAACGACATCCAACCCGCTATCGCAAAGGCCACAACTCCCAAGCTTCACAAACGTGTTCCCACTTCCCGAACGCGATGTAAAAAATCACCACATTATGCTATGCGAACACGAACCCTTAGTCTCGATCGCGATGAAGAAAACCAGATATCAGAACCAGCAGTTCAAAATATGAAAAAAAATGGCTCGTAGTTCATCCGAAACAGACCCGAGGCCACCGGGATCCCGTCCAAGCACACCAACCAATCATATAGCATAACACGAACCTACTCGAGGCCTCAAATCATACCAAACAACATTAAAACTACAAATCGCACATCAATTCAAGCCTAATGAGCTAATGAACTTTTAACTTCAAAAACTCATGCCGAGCCACATCAAATAAACTCGGGATGACCCCATATTTTGCATGCAAGTCCCGAATGACACAACGAAACTATACTAACTACCGGATCCACAATCCAAAATCGATATCAAGAAAGTGAACTCTCAATCAAATCTACCAATCCAAACCTTGAACTACCCAACTTTCGCCAACTCAATCCAGAACAACCTAGGTGCCCCAAATCCACCTACGGACCTTCACGTAAGTCCAAAATCACCGTCCAAACCTAACAGAACCATAAAAACTCCAATCCGAGATCAGATACGGAAAAGTCAAACTTGGTGAACTCTTCCAATTAAAGCTGCTAAAATGAGAATAATTCTTCCAAATAAATCCTGAATCGCTTGAAAATCGAAGACCGATCATACACGCAAGTCATAAGACATAATATGAAACTAGTGAAGACCTTAAACCACCGAACAAGACACTAACGCCCAAAACGACCGGTCGGGTTGTTACACTAACCTTGTATATGGGAATACCCCTTAGGATTTGGCCATCATTGTGTATTTGTGTTACGTGAAATGCGACGTGTACACAAGGTGACGAGCGTGTATACGGGTGCTATGTGTGTTTTTTTATTGAAATAAACCTTAGACTATTAATATGCCTTAATTTGAAGATGTATTGTATATGAACCATGATTAATCACTTTATGGCTATATGAACATGATCATTACACTTGTTTTTAGCGATAGTAACGCTTTATTTTTTAAGTACGCCTCCGCATTTTACTATTTTTCGTGTCCTTATGCACTTTATTGATAAATTATGAACTCATATTCGTGATAAAAACTTTTGCATTATTGTTTGCGATTTTGTGGCACATGTGGACATGTTGAGAAGATTGCTGGGGTATTGGCACGAGGTCCTCACCGTGCCATCATGAGGTTTTTTCCGTGCGTGTGCAATTATATTATGGTACGACGTCTTTGCCATGCGAGCACGAGGTCTCTTCTGTTCGAGTGTGTTTGTTGTTGGCACGAGGTCTTTGCCATGCGAGTGTGAGTGATATTGACACGAGGACATTGCCATACGAATGTGATTGGTATGGCATAAGGTCTTTGCGTGCGAGGGTGACTGATAATGTGCGCATGAGGTGCCATATGTGTGTATTCCTATTGATGACTTGTTATTGAAGATTAATTGTTTTTATGCTTTTAAATAGTATCACTTGTTCCAATGAGATTATTGTTGTTGTTTCTATTATACTTTCTGTTGCTAGTATTTGATTTATTGCACAAGTTATTTTAACTAGTGAGTATCACATGACTTGAACCTCGTTACTAGTTCACCGAGGTTAGTCTTAATATCTACTAGGTACCAACCGTAGTGTACTCATACTAACTTCTGCATATTTTTGTGCAGATTCAGGTGTTGGTGGTAGTGGATCTAGGTAGTGAGAGCTTCATCAATCGCCATGATTCAAGGTAGAGCTTCATTGATTATTGTAGTCCCTTGGAGTCCTATCTTTACAATGCTACTGTCTTTTTTATATCCGAACATTATTGTATTTTGAGATACTCTTATGTATTCAGTTAGATCTTTTTACTTTGGACTACCTAGTTCTGGGAAAATGTTTTGATTATCACTACTTTAGCTTGTATTACCTCTATTTCCGTATTTATATTGAACTTTGTTTTATTATATCATGTTTTTTTATTGATTTAATTATTGGTAAGTTATCGACTTACCTAGTTGTAGAGACTAGGTGCCATCATGACCCTTATGGCGGGATTTGGGTCATGACATACAGGTAGTGTCACTAAACCTCAAGAATGTGGAATCCCCATATCTGATCCCGGCCCTCCCACTCAAAGGACTGACACAACCACATATGAATCTTGAACTCATCATAACCTTCTCTCAAGTCATCCACTTCGCTCCGATCTTTGATGCACATCCAATATGACACGAACAACCTGTGCTCCACCAGCACATGAATATCCAAAAAAAGCAACCCAGCGATTCCTTTTCCTTGCACTCTACATACACAACGAATGTAAAACTTGAACCATTCCAAGATTTCCATTTACCCAGAAAGTATAGTACATCATGCATCTAGCCAATACCTTGCTCAAATCATCCTCAAAGTCATCCTTTTCAATTCATTGCTAATCCACACACGTCCCTTAGTCTAGAAACTGATTGTCACGACCCTAAAACCGACCCGGTCGTGATGGCGCCTATCGTGAAACTATGCCAGCAGACACAAACCCAAAACCAACCAGAAAAACAAATTAAGTCCAATTAAGTCATTAATTAACTAATATCCCATAGTATAAGTTTAAATAAGTAGTGCGGAAATACAACACAAGCCCGACATCGGGGTGTCACCAGTCATGAGCAACTACAAACTCGTCTAGGAACAAGAAAAGGATAACATAGTCCAAAAATAAAATACTAAGACTATCTGAGTAAGATAAGAAGGAGAATCACAGGGCTGCGAACGCTAAGCAGCTACCTAGTCAACTCCGGAGACCTGCTGGAAGACTGATCAGCACTCACTATCGCGTCCCGAGACTCCTCGATCTGCACATAAGGTGTAGGGAGTAATGTGAGTACGCCGAATCAGTAAGTAATAAAAGTAAAAGCAGCTGAGCAGTAACAAAACAGGTAATTCCACGTCATAGCACTACAGCAAAACAGTATATGTCCAGAACAATATAGTAAATACATTACTCGTAAAACGAACTCAGATCAGTAAAACCTTTTTAAATCATCTTTCAATAGTTTTAAACAAGTGATGAAAACAGTGAGTAAAAGGATAGAAACGTAAACAACCCATCGGGCAAAACATGTACCACATACCGCCCCTCGGGCAAAATATCAACAGAACCAGCCCCTCGGGCTACCTCACAATCACTCGTGATCAGCCCTTTGGGAAACAACATGAAACAACAACAGCCCCTCGGGCAATCTTACATCACTCACACTGGGTTCTCGCGCTCACTGGGGTGTACAGACTCTGGAGGGGCTCCTACAGCCCAAACGCTATCACAAGCCATCTCATGGCATAATAAATCAGACCCTCGGCCTCTCATATATCACAAATCAGTACAACCTGCTGCGGCACGCAGCCCGATCCCATGATACCCTCACAACACAGGCCCTAGGCCTCACTCAGTCAAAACTCACTCAAGCCCCTCGGGCTAGCAATAAAAATAGGTACTCGACTCAAACTATCATTTATAAAATCAAAAGGAATAAATAAAATCCAAGTTATGAAATCAATAAAAGCACAGCATGAGTGAGTGTAAATATTACCAAAAACAGTGAGGAAACAGTAGTAAAAAGCCCCTAACGGTCCAAACAGACGGCACAAGGCCCAAACACGGCATTCAGCCCTAAACATAGTAATGCTTTTTCGAAATATAATAATATCAAACAGTTTCCAATTAAATACGCGACATAATAGTCGTACGGCATGGACCAAGTCACAATCCCCAATAGTGCACGACCCCACGCTCGACATCTAGCGTGTGCGTCACCTCAAAGTAACACAACGATGTGAAATCCGGGGTTTCTTACTCTCTGGACAATATTTACAATCATTACTTACCTCAATCCGATCCAAACTCTAGCCCGCGATGCCTTTGCCTCTCGAATCGGCCTCAACTCGCCCCAATTCTATCCAAAACCAGAATCAACTGATCTTCAACTGGTGATACCCTGAACGGAGGTCAATCTTGGACAACAGTCTCGCTCCCTAAAGCTGGTCAAAAAAATCAATAATACGAGGCAAAGGATACTTTTTCTTAATTGTGACCTTGTTCAACTGCCTATAATCAATGCGCATCCTTATAGTGACATCCATCTTCTTCACAAACAGAACAGGCGCACCCTACGGGGACACTCTAGGCCGAATAAACCCCTTATCAAGGAGTTACTGAAGTTGCTCCTTCAACTCCTTCAACTCCGCCGGTGACATACGATACGGTGGAATAGAAATGGGCTGTGTGCCCGGCACCAAATCAATACCAAAGTCGATATCCTTGTCCGGTGGCATGCCTGGCAGGTCTACAGAAAACACATCGGGAAAATCCCTCACTACTGCAACATAATAAATGGTAGGAGTCTCTGCACTAACATCCCTCACAAAAGCTAAGTATGAAAGGCAACCCTTCCCAACCATCCGTTGGGCCTTCATAAATGAAATCACCCTACTGGGACAAAATCAGTCAAACCTCGCCACTCAATCTGTGGCATACCCGGCATAGCTAACGTCACTGTCTTAGCATGACAGTCCAAAATAGCGCGACACGGAGATAACCAGTCCATGCCTAATATGACCTCAAAGTCCACCATACAATGTAACAAAAGATCCACTCGGGTCTCCAAACCCCCAATAGTCACCACACACGACCGATATACACGGTCTACCACAACAGTATCGCCAACCAGAGTAGATACACGAACAGATGAAACAAGAGACTCACGGGGCATATCCAAATAATGAGCAAAATATGATGACGCATAAGAAAAAGTGGAGCCAGGATCAAATAGCACAGAGGCATCTCTATGACAAACCGAGAGGCTACTTGTAATCACAGCATCTGAAGCAATAGCATCGGGTCTAGCTGTGAGTGCATAGAAACGAGCCTGACCACCACCTGATCGACTTCCCACTCTGGGCGATCCCTTGCTGACTGTCCTCCACCCCTAGCTGGGTGGATGGGTGGTGAAGTAACTGGTGCTGAAGCCGATGGCTGACTCCTCTGCTGAGATGAACCCCCAACGCGACGAGGACACTTCCTCCATATATGCCCCAACTCTCCACACTCATAACAACTCCCTGGTACTGGAGGCGCGGACTGAAGGGAACCCCTAGCACCGGGATGACTAGCAAAAAAACCTGGCATAGAAGAGCCCTGAATTGACGGAGCATGGGACGAACTCTGGGTTGGAAGGGCACTGAGTGGGGAATAACCCTGATGAGAACTGTGAGAACCATGGCCCGATGATGCCCCATGATAACCTGGGCGAGCTGACTGAGCATGCTTGAATGGACGGCCTCTGCCGTGCTGAAACTGGCCCCCATGATGAGTACCACTGAATCCACCCTGACAACGAGGCCTCTTAGCCTCCCTCCCGAACCTCTCCTGACCACGAACCATCTCAATCTGTCGAGCTATGTCCACAACCACATCGAAGGTTGCACCAGACACTCTCTCTCTGGTCATGAGCAACCGAAGCTGATAACCGAGGCCATCTATAAACCTCCTAATCCTCTCTCGATCCATAGGAACCAACCAGACCGCATGACAAGCCAACTCGAAGAACCGCATCTTATACTGTGAAATAGATCTGTCGCCCTGACGAAGCTGCTCAAACTACCTGCGCAGCTCCTCCCGGCAAGACTCAGGTACAAACTTCTCCAGAAAGAGGACGGAGAACTGCTGCCAAGAAAGGGGCGCTGCTCAAACCGGCCTACGCCTCTCGTAAGCCTCCCACCAACTAAGTGCAGTCCCTAAGAACTGGAAAGTAGTGAACCAGACCCCTCTGGTCTGCAAAATACCCGCGGTCCGAAGCATCCTCTGACACTTGTCCAAGAAACCCTAGGCATCCTCGCCCTCTGCACCACTAAAAGTCGGAGGCTAAAGTCTACCAAACCTCTCCAACCTGCATTGCTCATCCTCTGGTATAACAGGAGCTACATATTCCTGAGCAGATGCAACCGGCTGGGCTGGAGGTGCCCGCGGTGTCTGAAGTCCTTGCACGACCTGCTCAGGTGTGCGAGCGGTGGGAGTCTGACTTCCTCCCCCAGCCTGAAAAGTAGATGCGGCTGTAGTAACAGAGACCGCCTGAGCCAAGCAAGTGCATACTGATAGAATCTGGGCCAGGGCCTCCTGAAGGCCTGGGATAACAATAGGCACAGTCGGTGCCTGAGCTGGTACTGCTGGAGCGTCCGCCACTAGGACCTGATCCTGAACTGCGGCGGCTGGTGGGTCTGTAGGTGCTGCCCTAGTTGTTGTGCGGGCTACACCCCTGCCCCTGCCACAGCCTCGACCCCGTCCTCGGCCTCTAGTGGCCCCAACTAGTGGTACTGGTGGTCGACCATCCTGACCGGTAGCACGTGTCCTCACCATCAGTAAGAAAATAGAATAATAGAAGTTTAGTACTAGAATCAACAGATTCACACGACAGGAATTCAAGAATATGAAGTTTTTCCTAAAAAGGTTCCGTAACCTCCCGGGGATCAGTACAGACGTCTCCGTACCGATCCGCGAGACTCTACTAAACCCGCTCATGACTCGTGAGACCTATGTAACCTAGGCTCTGATACCAACTTGTCACGACCCTAAAACCGACCCGGTCGTGATGGTGCCTATCGTGAAACTAGGCCAGCCGACACAAACCCAAAACAAACCAGAAAATCAAATTAAGTCCATTTATGTCATTAATTAACTAATATTCCATAGTATAAGCTTAAATAAGCAGTGCGGAAATAAAACACAAGCCCGACATCAGGGTGTCACCAGTCATGAGCAACTACGAACTCGTTTATGAACAAGAAAAGGATAACATAGTCCGAAAATAAAATACTGAGACAATCTGAGTAAGATAAGAAGGAGAAGCACAGGGCTGCAAACGCCAAGTAGCTACCTAGTGAACTCCGGAGACCTGCTGGAAGACTGATCAGCACTCACTATCGCGTCCTGAGACTCCTGGATCTGCACACAAGGTGCAGGGAGTAATGTGAGTACGCCAACTCAGTAAGTAATAATAGTAAAAGCAGCTGAGCAGTATGAAAACAGGTAATTCCACATCATAGCACTACAGCAAAATAGTATATGTCCAGAACAACATAGTAAATCAACTACTCCTAAAAACAACTCAGTTCAGTAAAACCTTTTTAAATCATCTTTCAATAGTTTCAAATGAGTGATGAAAACAGTGAGTAAAAGGATAGAAATGTAAACAGCCCCTCGGGCAAAACATGTACCACACACCGCCCCTCGGGCAAAATATCAACAGAACCAGCCCCTCGGGCTACCTCACAATCACTCGTAATCAGCCCCTCGGGCAACAACATGAAACAACAACAGCCCTTCGGGCAATATCATATCACTCACACTGTGTACCCGGCGCTCACTTGGGGTATACAGCCTTCGGAGGGGCTCCTACAACCCAAGCGCTATCACAAGCCATCTCATGGAATAATAAATCAGGCCCTCGGCCTCTCATATATCACAAATCAGTACAACTTGCTGCGGCACGCAACCCGATCCCATGATATGCTCGCAACATAGGCCCTCGGCCTCACTCAGTCATAACTCACTCAAGCCCCTCGGGCTAGCAATAAAAATAGGTACTCGGCTCAAAATATCATTTATAAAATCGAAAGGAGTAAATAAAATCCGAGTTATGAAATCAATAAAAGCACAGCATGAGTGAGTGTAAATATTGCCAAAAACAGTGAGGAAACAGTAGTAAAAAGCCCCTAACGGTCCAGACGGCACAAGGCCCAAACACGGCATTCAGCCCCAAACATAGTAATACTTTCCAAAATATAATAATATCAAACAATTTCCAATTAAATACGCGACTTAATAGTCGTACGGGATGGACCAAGTCAGAATCCCCAACGGTGCACGACCCCACGCTCGACATCTAGCGTGTGCGTCACCTCAAAGTAGCATAACGATGTGAAATCTGGGGTTTCTTACCCTCTGGACAACATTTACAATCATTACTTACCTCAATCCGGTCCAAAACTCTAGCCCGCGATGCCTTTGCCTCTCGAATCGGCCTCAACTCGCCCCGAATCTATCCAAAATTAGAATCACAACATCAAAATAACCTAAAGGAACAAAGCCCACGCGAAAATATTCAAATTACATCGAAAATCCCGAAATTGGTCAAACCCAACCGCCGGGCCCACGTCTCGGAATTTGATAAAAATCAGATCACCGGAATCCCCATCCTCCCACCAGTCTATACATACCAAGAACATCAAAATCGGACCTTAAATGGCCCCTCAAATCCCTAATTCAAACTCTCCAATTTCAAGCCCTAATTCCCCAATTTTAGTCTTTAAATCCCACTAATTTCATGTCTAATTAGTTAGAAATTACCATAGAATTGAGTATTGAGTCCAAAATCCTTATCTCCAAATGTTTCCCTTCGAATCCCTCTTCAATCTCCCTCAAAAAACTTCAAAACCGCTTAACAATGGTGAAAAATGGCTACAAATCGCGAAGACCTCTATTTAAATATTCTGCCCAGGGATTACTTCCTTATTCGCGAACACGGTCAAAGCCTCGCGTTCGCGAAGCACAAAAATCACTGCCCAATTATTCGTCTTACGCGAACGCGACTTCCTTCACGCGAACGCGACCATACCTATGCGAACGCGATTCACAAACTCCTGGAGTCCCAGCTGCTCCAATTTCCCTACGCGAACGCGACCCCTCTCACGCGTTCGTGATTCACTGGAATCCAAAACTACGCAAACGAGACCCCCCACTCGTGAACGCGAAGAAACTTTTTCTCCCCTAGACCCAGCTCTTCTTCGCGAACGCGAAGAACAAACTCATCTGCAAAAAAAACCAGTAAAATCTGCAACTCTCCAAAACCAAGAATTGGTCCGTTAACCACCCAAAACTCACCCGAGGCCCTCGGGACCTCAACCAAACATGCCAACTCATCCCATAACATAATTCAAACTTGTTCCAATCTTCGGAACTCTCAAAACAATGTCAAAATATCAAATCACCCTCGGATTCAAGCCTAAGGATTCCAAAACTTCCGAATTTCGCAATGGATCAAAAAGTCTATCAAACCTCGTCCGAGTGACCTAAAGTTTTGCACACACGTCCCAAATGACACCACGGACCTACTCCAATTTTTGGAATTCCATTCCGGCCTCGATATCAAAATTTACACTGCCAACCGGAAAACGCCAAAATTCCAATTTTGCCAATTCAAGCCTAAATCTACCACGGGCCTCCAAAATACATTCCGATCATGCTCCTAAGTCCCAAATCACCTAACTAAGCTATCCGAACCATCAGAATTCAGATCCGATACCTTCTACCCATAAGTCAACATCTGGTTGACTTTTCCAACTTAAGCTTACTCAAAAGAGACTAAGTGTCTCATACCTCTCCAAAACCATTCCGAATCCGAACCAACCAACCCGAAACCATATTATACAACTAAAAAACACATAAAGAGGCAAAAATGGGGAAAACAAAGTGGTAACTCATGAAACGACCAGTCGGGTCGTTACACTGATATAAAACATGATCATGAAATCCGATTGTCGATAGCAGACTCTCCCACTTAGCTCGAAGCCATAAAAGAAATCTTATGTAACCCACAGTACCCTTCGTTCATAGTTTCCCCCCATCCCGCACGATTAATCGGCTGAATACTTCATAAACTTATGTAAGACTAGTCATAAAACACTTCAAAGACTCTGTCAAGTGCATACTCATCCTTGTTACAATCAAGCCATCTTCCTGAAGTGCTATGAAATGATAGTACATGCATTCCACTGAATAGAATCCTCATATGAAATATACAACCTCAAATCTTCTCGCAGGAGATTACCCATCGGCTAGCTTCAAATCAACATCTTCCCATGACCCTACCATGGTGACAACAACTTGGCAACCAATTAATCCTCCTAAATCTACACTCTTCTACAAGATAAAAGAATCAATTTCATTGCACAAATGAATAACCAAAAGAACCACCGACACACTCAATTCTCAAAACTGTACAACACATCGAGACGGTGATCATGTATTATATCATTTTGTATTGCATCCGCGACACCATAAGCCGTTGGTGCACCACTGATATCAGGTGCTAAATATCACATATGAGTGACTGGAAGGAAATCAAATGGCATAAGTTTCAAGTTGAAACAATGTCGCACGATAAGGAAAGAAAGATAGAAGGTTTCCTAAATGCCCTGTAGGCTCTCGAAGATAAGTATGAACGTCATCATATCAATCTGCAAGACTCTACTAGACACTTGCTCATGACTCGTATAACCTATGAACCTGGAGCTCTGATACCTACTTGTCATAACCCAAAACCCCACCAAGTCATGATGGCACCTAACCTAACTAGATAGGTAAGCCAAACAGTGTGAGTTACTACAAAACTGAGAAAATAATAATATATAAATAAAAACTACAACAGAATTCAATACAACTACCCTAAGGACTCGTAGTACAAGTCATGAGCCACTATAATTTAGATTTTACAAAGTTGGTAAAAGAAATACATGCAATAGCTGTTTAAAGGTTACATAAACAGAAATGAGGTCCTAATATACCATAAACAAATGGTAGCTCAAATCTGGAACACTAGTACATCTTCAATGCAAAGCTCTGTCTTCCACAACTACTCAGCTCCAGAATATGCACGCAAGGTGCAGAAGTATAGTATGAGTACAACCAACCCCATGTACTGAGTAAGCATCTTGACTAACCTCAGAGAAGTAGTGACGCAGTTTTAAGTCAAAAGATACTCATTTTGCAAAATATGTGCAGCTCAATAACATGTCTAATACAGAGAAAATATTCCAGAAAGACAATTACAGACTAAAGAATATCCATAGTAAAGGTGCACAACTGAGATAGGGTAATAAACAACTCTTTCAATTTGACATGTTCCAGAAATACAACTTGTGCCAACCCCACTCACAAAGAGGTATGCACCATATAATATGTATTCTCAATACTCACACATGACTGTAATCATGTGCCCAACATGATCTGATTCTGTATCAATTGCCAAAAACTCGTTCAAGAGTTTCAAGAATCAAATATATCAATGCACAATGATAACTTCCTTATCACCTCAATCCGATATGCTACTAACAACTTAACAAAATATGAGATATCAACTCCATGTAGGTAAATCCATCTTGACAACCAAATCATAAAATAATAACAGATACATAGATTAACATGTTAGATGCAACACAACAAAAATGTAAAAAATGACCGACACACATAAAGAAGTCATATGCATAAACAAGAATGCCACTCTCGTACCGCACATACGTAATCAACAAAAATTGCCCCCAGGCCATCACATAATATCCCCAAAATACCTCCCTTATTTTGCCGTATGTACACATCATACTGAAATACCTCCCTTACTTCGCCACATGCGCATATCTCCATCCTTATTTTGCCACGTGGAACCCGAGAAAATTCCACCCTTATTTTTCCCCACACGCACAATAACAGACACAATCGCAGGGCAAAGACCTCGTGCTGACACCCCCAATCATTTCGTTCAACATGTCCACATATGTCAAAATATCATTGCAATCGCGCGGCAAATACCTCATGTCTCAATCACAGCAATGCAAGATGGCAAATTATCACGGAGAGGCAAATCCTCATAACTCATCAATAAAGTACACAAGGACATGGTAGCAACAAAAATACTGATGAGGTTCAACAAATAAAACATGAATACGGCTAAATAAATTATAGCAACTAAGTTCAAATAGTCACACAAAAGATCACATATGTGCCACAGAGTACACACGTCCCGATCAAGGCCCAATACAAGAACAATTACGGATGTGTGTTCATAACATACGTGTATCTACCTTCGAGGCTGGTTTAGCATAAATCTCAAGATTAGTTTATCATGTTCAAACTAAGTCACCAATAACCGTAAAATAAGATCTAGCATGGTTTATTACACTCATGTAGTCAATAGATTGAATAATACGTAGAATCAAGTGGAAAATATAACCAAGCAAGGCATAGAGTAATCTAAAATTTACCCCGAGCATGGATACCTATGGAACATGTATATACGCTTGTCACATCATGTATACATCATCCCCCCCCCCCCCCCTATGTAGCAAATAATACCAATTATTAAAAAATTCCCTCAATTAAAGCTAGGCAAGAAACTTATCAAACAAGCCAAATAATATTTTAAAAATGCCTTTCTGCACGAATTGACCTTCAAACAGCTCGAGTCTAGCAAAAAATAACTTATAACATCAAATAATGCAATAGGAATCAAATCCAAATGATAAAGGTCGATTCTTTAATAAAATACTCAAAATTAACCAAAAAGTTAACTCAAGCTGCACCCCAGAACCCGACAAAACTCATAAATCCCAAATACCCATTCGAATACGACTCCAATCACACAAGTTACATCCAAATTTGACTCTGAATCGATGTTTATAACTCATTTATTCACTTTAGAAAAGTTTTGCCAAAACCCCCAAAATGCACTTTCTTATCTTTCAATCTAAAACCCTCTTTTCTTCTTTAAGATTCCTTGATTTAGAGCCAAAATAAATGATAGATTCATGCTATAATCATTAATTCATGTTAGGTTTATTTACCTCAATGAAGTAGCTGAAAACTCTCTCAAAAATTGCCTTTTCTCGAACTCTTAAAGCTTGTGAGAAAAAATAACTAAATTCCTAAATAAGTAAGGAAATGCAGCTGTTGTCCCAGCTCTAATTAGATCCTAGATGATCTCGAAACTCATATTTAATAAGCCCAACATAATTTTTACGATATTACGCCCAAGATAGCCTTTTGAATCCCCCAATTTGGCCTTAAAATGAAGGAGATATGATATTTTGAAATTTAAAGGAAGTCCGAAAATTACAAGGACATAATTGGTATTTTCGAAAATGTTGCACCAGAAAAATCAGCAAATCGCAAGAGCTTCATTTTAGTACCCGAAACTCATTCGAAACCTCCCAGACACAAACCATATATGTATTTCAATCATAAAATATGCTACGGACCTGCTCGTGCACTCAAGACACTGAAAAGAGGTTGTCTTGATCCGATATTACCGTGGTCATACTCCAAAACCTTAACATTAACTAGTCTCCCAATCAATAATCTAGAACACACTCGAGCCCCTCGGGACCCCATAAAATCATACCAACATGTACAAATACATTATTCAAACTTATCTAAAGGCTCAAAATACCCACAGGAACATCACAACAAATAATCGAGGCTAAAATCGAATAGAATTTCTCTTAAGTTGTTAAATCTTTATTCCTTCAAAGGAGTGTCTAAATCACACTTACACAATTTGGATTACTTTCTGTAATGATCCGGCCGGTCGTTTTGAGTATTTTAGCCCCGTTCCCCCGTTTATTGCTTATTTTATGTTCATTTGTGATTATGGAGTTGGTTTGGTATGATTCGGCATTAGTTTTAGAAGTTGCACAATCATTAGTTCATTAAGCTTGAATTGAGGTGCAATTCGTAGTTTCGATATTTTTTGATGTGATTTGAGGCTTCAACTAAGTTTGTATCATGTTTTAGGAAATGTTGGTATATTTGGACAAGGTCCCGGAGGTGTTTCGAATGAGTTTCGAACATTATTCCCCGTGTTTGGACAGCTTTCCTAATGTCTCGTATAGGCTTCATCGTGTTCACGACACAGGGATCGCATTCGCGTAGTGTTCCTAGGTGGCAGATGGTTTTACTCTTCGCGTTCATGAAGAAGGAGACGCATTCGCGAAGGTCACGTTGGGCGGTGCATCGCGAGAGGCGAGTCGTGTTAGCGTAGAAGGGTGAGGCTGGCTTGGGCACCAGGCCTTAAGCCTTCGCATTCGCGGTCAGGGTAACGCGTTCGTGTAGGCAATGCTCTGTGAGGCATCAGGTTCATGATAGGGACGTCGCGTTCGCGAAGGAGAAATCTGCAGCTGGGGAGGTTTGTGCATCGCGAGTGCAAGGATCATTCTGCGTACGCGAAGAAGAAAGAACTGGGCAGCAGAATGTTATAACTCAAATCGAGGGTTAGAGTATTATTTTCATTTTTTTAGTCGTAGAGCTCGATATTAGGCAATTTTGGAGGGGATTTTTACGTCTTGTATCGGGGTAAGTGTTTTTCACTCGGATTTGTTCATTTATCATGATTCCATCCTTGTTTTTGATGTTTATTTAGTGAATTAAAGTGAAGAAATGGGCGAATTGGTGAAAACTTTTTGAAAATGAAAAGTTAAATTTTGAAGGTCAATTTGAGATCGGAATTGGATGATTTTGGTATGGTTGGACTCGTAATTGAATTGATGTCTAGAATTTGTAAGTTTTGTCGGGTTTCGAGGTGCGGGCTCGGGATTTACTTTTTGATTTTGATAAATATCAAAACATTTTAGTTTAAAGATGTTTCCTACGGCATTGAATTGTTTGTGACTAGATTCGAGTTGTTTGGAGGCTAATACACGTGGGAGGACTTGTTGGGTTGTGATTTGTGCGTTTTGAGGTAAGTAACACTTCTAACCTTGGAACTGATGGTGTAAATTGTAACGACCCCACCGGTCGTTTTAAGCATTTGCATTCTGTTCGATTGGTAGAGGGCATGAGTAGCTTCGGATGATGTATTATGACTTGCGTGAATCATCGATTTTGGTTTTTGGGTGATTCAGAATTGATTTGGAAGAATGATTCTCATTTTAGAAGCTTTAAGTTGGAAGAGTTGACCAAGTTTGACTTTTATATATTTAACCCCGGATCAGAGTTTTGATGGTTTCTTTAGGTTTGGATGGTGATTTTGGACTTGGGCGTATGTCCGGATTTGCTTTTGGATGTCTCTAGAAGGTTTCGGCTATTTGGCAAAAGTTGGAAATTTGAAGGTTTGGAATGCCCATAAGTTTGACCGAGAAATGACTTCGATGTTATCGGGTCCGAATTGTTGTGTCGTGTGTTAGAATAGACTCGTTATGTCATTTGGAACTTGCATGAAAAATTTGGGGTCATTTCGAGTTTATTTGATATGGTTCGGCACGACTTTTGGAAGTTGAAATTTCAAAAGTTCATTAAGTTTGATTTGAGGTGTGATTCATGGTTTTGATGTTTTTTGATGTGATTTAAAGCTTCGACTAAGTTTGTATCATTTTTTAGGACCTGTTGGTATGTTTGGATGGGGTCCCGAGGTCGTCGAGAGTGAAACAGATCAAGTTCTACTTCATTTTGGTTTTAGAGGAACTGCTGATTTCTGGGCATCTGGTTTCCTTTCTATCATGTTCGCGTGTGCAGTGACGCTTTTGCATAGAAGGAAGGAAGTCTTGAGGATGTCAGACGTTTGTTCTTCGCGGTCACGAGGTTTGGAGCGCGATCGCGTAGCTCTAGGTGATTGACCATTGCGCTCGTGACTCAGTTGTAGCGTTCGCGTAATAGGAAATTATGGCTGGTGAGATTTGTTCTATGAGAACGTGAGGAATTTTCCGCGTTCGTAAAGTGCAATAACAAGGCAGACTATTAAATCCCATTTCGAGGGTTAGAGTTATTATATCACATTTTGAGTTGGGGAGCTCGGATTTGGTCGATTTTGGAGCCGATTTTCACCACATGGATTGGGGTAAGTATTTTCTACTCGGTTTTGATTATATTTTATGAATCTATCTTCGATTTTGGCATTTTATTTATGAATTTGAAAGAGAAATTAGGGGTTTTTGTCTAAACTTTCCTGAAGTAAATTTTTGAGTTTTGAACATTGATTCGGAGTCGGATTTGAGTGAAATTAGTATGGTTGGACTCGTAATTGAATAGGTTGTCGGAATTTATAAGTTTTGACGGGTTCCAAGGTGCGGGCCCGAGTTTGACTTTTTGGTTGAATTTGAGTGTTTAGTAAAGATTCGACCTTTATCATTTGGGATTGTTTCCTTAGGCATTATTTAATGTTTTTGGGTTGCTTTTGGTTAGTTTCGAGGCGTTCGAAGGTTGATTTGCACGTGATGGTGTTCTAGAGTATCAGTTAGCTTGCTCGATATTTGATTTAGCTTATTAGAGATAACTAACAAATCTAAACTTAGATTTGAGGGTATTTAACCCTAGGAACTATGTTATTAGAGGTGTATTGGGGTGACGCACGTGCTAGGTGACGGGCGGTGCGTGCACCGAAGTATTTATGATACGGGCAGTTCTTAGGCGATTATATGCCTTTGATATCATATTTTCTCCATTTATGTGACTACATGGGATATTATTCATGCTAGAAATCATGGCGAGGCTACCTTTTTAATTGTTTGAGACATGATAGAGCTATTTTCGCCATGTTGAGCTATTTGCCTTAGTCGTAGTCATACTGTACAGTCATGATAGTTACATCTGCAAGTTATACCTCTGTCTCCATGCGCTTTTGATATGCTGCCTCACATGTTATTGGTGTCCTTGCACGTGACACAAGTTTGGACTGTATTTAAGGCATATTGTGATATTCCGTGTTATATAATTGTATCATATTGTTGTGAGATGTTTGCATACTGAGACATAGCGGATTGATGACTGATGTGGGCCTTAGAGCCGTATTTATATTGATATTTGGATGGGGTTGCACGTCGCAACGGTTATATTGTTATTGAGGTGACGCGTACTGATAAGTAGGGATTTTGACCGCTTAATTGCTCTCTTTTACTTACGTTTTAGCTCAAAATGCTTAAAGGTATTCCCGGAAACTAACGAAATGTGCTTACTTGCAGGAATATTGGGGAAACGAGCCAAAGAAAGCAAAATCAACTCACAAAGGAGTCAAAAGTGAACAAGAGCCAAAACCAGGCCAAGAAGTTAGCAGTGTGGTTGCAGAATGAGATTCAGAGAAGGGGTTTTAGACAACTCAGACAGTGCGGACAAATGTGTGCCGCAGGAGATCAAGTGCGGCTGCGATCATAATTGTGCGGTCCGCAAGAGTAAAGAATCAGAGAGTTGATCAATGTCCAAAAGCTGAATAGTACGGACCGCATCACATCTGTGCGGTCGCAGAATCCTCAGTGCGGCTGCAACCATTTTTATGTGGACCGCAGAAGACCTCAAGTTCGAGTCCCAAGTTCCAAAGTGTGCGGACCGCACCAGAATTATGCGGCCGCATAACCTCCGTAGGGGCATTTTTGTCAGATATTTTCATCTTAGTATAAATAAAACTTTTTTTCATTTTTAGGTTAAGTTTAGTTTTGCAGAGGTGCACCTGAATGTTTTTCTTTACTTCTTTAATTTTGTAATAGATTGACTTCTTAACACTAGATTTTCCTTGTTTAATCTATGATTATGCATTCTATCTTAATTTCTTCTTGTATTTCTTCATTTTTTATGAGTAGCTAAATCTTTAGCTAGGGTTGTGGCTCAACCCTAGTATGGATACTTAATGGGTAATTAATTTTAGGGCTTGTTTGTGATTGGGTTAGTGATATCTAGCCTTGTTTATGCTTAAATTCTAGAATTAATGGTTGCAAACATTGATTCATGCCTTTTTGACCTAGTCTTTGCTTGAGAAAGAGAGACTAGGTTTAGGAAAACTTGACTAGCAAGGAATTGGGTTAATTCAAGAAATTTATAGCCCCAATTAAAGGGTCAAATCTAGAGATAGTAAAACCCGACTTGAGCATATATCACTTGATTTGTGTAAATACCCATTTGGGCTTGAGAAATCCAAATCGGGCAAAATTACTCAAACTACCGAGAGGTATAGAGTGAGCAATTGCGCGTGTTTGCTATACCAAGACCAAGATAAATCAAACTTGCCCTATAGTTTACAACCCGTTAGGTAGCCACCTAGGTAGAGGTCACAACCCTAGATTCCTTTATTATTTGAAAAACACTCAAAACCAAAAACATTGTCTCCTAGTTATTTTCTGCAATCATTAGCTAAAAGTAGTGATAGAAAACAACTAATGAAAATGTGAAAGCCCAATCTAAGGCAAAACATACATTAGCTCTAGTTATATACCTAATCCAAATTCTAACTCCCTGTGGATTCGATCCCGAGTTGTGTTGGGTTTATTATTTCTTCGACCTCCTCACTACCTATTTGTGGTGTGAGTTTGGGCGAGATCAATTTTTGGCGCCATTACCGGGAGTTAAACGGATTTAGCTATATATCTAGGTTTTCGTGTGTTTTGTCGTTCCTTCATTCCGAGTTACTAATTTGTGTTTGAATCGATTCTAGGTACGAAAATGGCTCTCAACAACGAGCCATCGGAAATATGCACTTGGGTGAGGACGTGGACGATGATGCCATGGATGAGGTTCCTATTGAACCTCAAGCTAATAGGCGAGGCCGCCCACCTCAAGATAATGTGCCCGCCCTTCCCCCACCTCCACCAAGAGCGACAGCCCACCGACAATTGCCAAACAAGGGTTATGCAAGTGCTATAGATCCACCCCGCATTAGGGCGGGCAACTTCCAATACCAATGTGATGCTTACACTACTTGAACAACGGGGTTTCTTCAGTGGGGCTCCGAATCAAAATGCCTACAAGCATCTCAAGGGGATCATCGATACATGTTGGGGGAGCAAGCAAACAAATGTTTCTGAGGACGCATTGAGGTTGAGGCTATTTCCCTTTTCTCTACGGGGAAAAGCATTGGACTGGTTAGCGAGGTTGCCTAACCATTCCATCACCACTTGGGATGAGTTGGCAGAAAAGTTCCTTTCAAAGTTCTTCTCTCCAGAACATATGGCAATGCTTCGGGATGAGATTCTTGCCTTCAAGCAAGAACCCAATGAGCCATTGCACGAGATTTGGGAAAGATATCGTACCATCGTCAAAGAGTGCCGAACAATGATATGATCGAGGCCATGATCCAACAGACCTTCTATAGGGGGATCAGCACAACTAATCAATGTGTGGTTAACTAACTCGAATGGGGTAACTTCATGAACACGCCATATGACAAAGCTTGTGAAATTCTTGATGAGATGGTGTATACCTCTTCGGCGTGGAAAAGTAGAGGCAATGTGCCACAAGGTGACCCTAATGTTATTCACCTACACAATGAGCTACATGACCACGGGCAAGCTATAGCTGTGTTGACAACTACCATGAACCAATTGGCAGAGGCTCAGCTTCAACAAGTTCAAGGGCCGAAACAAGTGCATGCAATGGAAGGTGTGAATATGATGGTAAACAAAAGATGGCAACAAGGTCAACAAATGCAAAACCGTCTGGAGCAATTTATGCAAGATGATAGTGGTTATGATTAAGGTGATTCATTCAATGATCAAGATGAAGAAGTTCAATATGTCAATAATTATCAAGGTCAAAGAAACAATGCTCAAGGGCAAAATCAATAACAATGGAGGTCACAAGGGAACCAAGGTAATTGGAACAACCAAAACCACCAAGGCAATTGGAGTGGTGGTAATTCAAATCAAAGCAATAGGAACAATCAAGGAAATCAAGGCAATTGGGGTAATCAAGGAAATTGGGGCAACAACAATCAAGGTAATTGGGGAGGCAATAATCAAGGAGGGTGGAACAACAACAACAACAACCGGGGGCCGAGTTTTCAAAGGCCTATGATGTTCCAAAAACCAAGCAATCCACCTCCCTATCCTTCTCAATGCCTGAGTTCTTCTTCCAATGAGATGGGTAGAATGGAAAACATGTTTAAACATATGATGGAGAAGAATGCCGACTCCGATGCTCTAATAGCCTCGCATAACACTTCTATTCGGAATTTGGAGGTTCAATTAGGCCAAATCTCACAATCCTTGAACACTACGATGGTAAACCCGAAGGGTGGGAATAATACGGGACATGCTATGGTCGTGACCACTAGAAGTGGAAAAGGTGGAGATGCAACCACCTCAAATCAAAGAAGGATTGTGGATGAAGATGTTGTGGTTCAAGAGGATGAAATCCCAAGCAATGTGGTTGAAGCTAATGAAGAAGTGAGAATTGATATAGATGAAAGTGTGGAGGAGACACGAGAAGAGGTGAACCCGTCTAGGGAACACGTGATTGACATGTTGGAACCGGTGAGGCCAAAGGCTAAAGCACCAATGCCAAGGCCTCCTCCTCCATACCATCAAAGGCTTGCAAAGCAAAACAGTGAGAACCAATTCAAAAAGTTTATTGATATGATGAAGAGTTTTTCCATAAATGTGCCATTGGTTGAGGCATTGGAGCAAATGTCGGGATATGCAAAATTCATGGAAGATTTGGTAACCAAGAAAAGATCAATGAATTGTGAAACCATCAAGATGACTCATCGAGTGAGTGTTATTGTGCACTCAATGACTCCTAAGTTGGAAGATCCGGGCACTTTCACCATCCCTTGAACTATTGGGAGCACCGAAATTGCCAAAGCATTATGTGATCTTGGGGAAAGTATCAACTTGATGCCCTACTCTGTGTTCAAAAATTTGGGAATTGGGAACTAAGACCCACATCCACGAGGTTGCAAATGGCGGATCGGACAATGAAGAGGCCTTTGGGCATCATTGATGATGTTTTTGTTAGAGTTGATAAGTTCATCCTCCTAGCGGACTTCGTTATCCTTGATTGTGAAGTGGACTATGAGGTGCCTATCATTTTGGGTAGACCTTTCCTTGCTACGGGGAAGGCTCTTGTTGATGTGGAGGCCGGTGAGCTTACCTTCCGGGTGGGTAACGAAAAGGTGATTTTCCATGTGTGCAAATCAATGAGGCAACCGAATAGTAATGAAGTTTGTTCATTTGTGGATCTGGTAACCGACGTGATAGTTGATGATGCTAGTGCAACGATGAATGTTGAGGACAAATTAGAAGCAGTTTTGCTAAATCATGATGATGATGAGGAGAGTGATGGCTAAGTGGAGTGTGTAAATGCATTGCAAGGCATGGGGTTGTACACTTATGAACCCCAAAGTTATCTTTGGATCTTGAAAAGCGAAAGACTCCTCCAACAAAGCCCTCAATCAAGGAGCCTCCTACCTTGGAGTTAAAGCCATTGCCACCGCACCTCAGGTATGAATTCTTTGTCCCTTCTTCTACTTTACCGGTTATTATTTCTTCGTGCTTAACTAACATGCAGGTAGAGTCCACTTTGGAGGTGCTACAAAGGAGAAAATGGGCAATCGGTTGGACTTTGGCGGATATCCGGGGCATAAGTCCAGTTTTTTGCATGCACAACATTATTTTGGAGGAGGGTGCCAAACCCTCCGTTGAACATCAAAAGAAGATTGAATGAAGCAATGCAAGAGGTGGTGAAGAAGGAGATAATCAAGTGGTTAGATGCCGGGGTCGTCTACCCCATTTCTGATAGCTCGTGGACCTCTCCGATCCAATGTGTCCCAATGAAAGGGGGCATGACTACGGTGACAAATGACAAGAATGAATTGATCCCAACGAGAACCCTCACCTGGTAGAGAGTGTGCATGGACTATAGGAATCTCAACAAAGTTACACGGAAAGATCATTCCCCGCTTCCATTTCTTGACCAAATGCTTGATTGGTTGGCCGGGCGTGCTTTTTATTGCTTCCTTGATGGATACTCCGGCTATAACCAAATTCTTATTGCTCCCGAGGACCAAGACAAGACCACTTTCGCATGTCCTTATGGTACTTTCTCATTTTCAAGGATGCCTTTTGGGTTGTGTAATGCACCGGTGGCTTTTCAACGATGTATGATGGCTATTTTCACTAACATGGTGGAGTACATTCTTGAGGTTTTTATGGATTATTTTTCGGTGGTTAGGAACTCATTTGAAGAGTGTTTGAACAATATGGATAGGGTATTGGCTGATGTGAGGATACCAATTTAGTGTTGAACTGAGAAAAGTGTCACTTCATGGTCGAGGAAGGCATTGTCCTCGGCCACAAAATTTCAAAACATGGTATTGATGTTGAGCAAGCTAAGATTGAGATGATCTCCAAACTCCCTCCTCCTACATCCTTGAAGGGAGTGAGGATCTTCTTGGGTCATGCGGGTTTTTATCGCCGATTTATCAAGGAATTTTACAATGTGGTAAACCCCTTTGTGTAAACTTTTAGAGAAGGATGCCAAGTTCCATTTCAATGAAGATTGTATGAAGGCATACGAGTTGCTTAAGTTCAAGTTGACTACTGCTCCTATTATCACCGCACCGAATTGGAGCTTTCCTTTTGAGCTCATGTGTGATGCTAGTGATGTTGCGGTTGGAGCGGTGTTGGGGCAAAAAATCAAAAAAATCTTCCATCTGGTCTACTATGCTAGCAAGACCATGAATAATGCCCAAGTCAACTACACAGTGACCGAAAAGGAGCTACTTGCAATTGTGTTTGCCATGGAGAAGTTCCGGTCGTATTTGATAGGTACTAAGGTGATTGTGCACACCGACCATGCGGCGCTTCGATATTTGATAAGCATGAAAGATTCTAAGGCACGGTTGATGCGATGGGTACTTCTTTTGTAAGAGTTTAATCTGGAGATTCAAGACCGTAAGGGTAGTGAGAATCAAGTGGCGGACCACTTGTCCCGTTTGGAAGAGGAAGGGAGGCCACATGACGGCCTTGAGATCAATGATTTATTTCTTGACGAGCAACTCCTAGCCGTTTCAATGACCGGGATGCCATGGTTCGCTGATTTAGCCTATTATCTTGTGAGCGGCATTGTACCTAATGAGTTCTCTTCAAACCAAAGGAAGAAGCTCAAACGGGGTTGTTTGGATTACTATTGGGATGAGCCATATCTTTTTCGAATATGTACCGATGGTGTGATCTGGCGATGTGTGCCAGAAGAAGAACAAAGGGGAATTCTTGAAGCTTGCCACTCTTCACCGTATGGTGGTCATCATGGTGGAGCTCGAATGGCTACAAAGGTTTTGACTTGTGGATTCTATTGGCCTATCCTATATAAGGATTCTAGTGATATTGTCATGCGTTGTGATGAATGCCAAAGGGCCGGTGGGATCTCAAAGAAGGATGAAATGCCTCTCACCACAATTTTGGAGATAGGCATCTTCGACGTGTAGGGTATTGATTTTACGAGTCCATTTGTTAGTTCTTGTGGGAACACCTACATTCTAGTCGTGGTTGATTATGTTTCCAAGTGGGTCAAGGCCGTTGCTTTGCCCAATAATGAAGCGAGGAGTGTGGTGGCATTCTTGAAGAAAGCATCTTTACAAGGTTTGGTACTCCGAGGGCCATTATTAGTGATGGGGGTTCGCATTTTTGCAACCGGGCTTTTGACACCTTACTCACCAAGTATGGTGTTACACATAAAGTCTCAACCCCCTACCATCCTCAAGCAAGCGGACAGGTTGAAGTCTCCAACCGGGAGATCAAGAGTATTTTGTCAAAGACTGTCAATGCCAACCAGAAGGATTGGTCCAGAAAACTTGATGATGCTCTTTGGGCTTATAGGACGGCCTACAAGACGCCAATTGGGATGTGTCCATATCGATTGGTGTTTGGGAAGGCGTTTCATATTCCGGTATAACTTGAGCATAAGGCCATGTGGGCTTTGAAGAAGTTGAACCTTAAGTGGGATGTCGCGGCTAACCTAAGAGTGGCACATTTGAATGAGCTTGATGAATTCCGGTATCATGCCTACACAAGTTCATCCCTTTACAAGGAGAAGATGAAATACCTCAATGACAAGTATATCCACAACAAGGATTTCAAAGAAGGTGATTTAGTGCTATTGTTCAATTCCCTGTTGAGGATGTTTCCGGGAATGTTGAAATCAAAATGGAGTGGGCCCTTTGAAGTAGTGAATGTAACCCCTTTTGGTGCTTTAGATTTGAAAAATAAGAATGATGAAGTTTTTAGAGTCAATGGGCACAGGGTTAAGCATTATCTGGGCAAGGTTGATGATCGGTTCTCCGTTTCTCGTGATTGGTAATCCGGGTCGTGCCGCAACGTTAAATCAGGCGCTTCTTGGGAGGCAACCCATGTCTTTTTCTTTCTTTTATTTTCCTTCTTTCTAGATAGGTTTGGTTTTGTGCTAACCAGTTTTGAAGTGTATGCAGGAATGGGTATGTATTGCAGGGACTGTGCATGAAAAATTTGGCTAAGTGTCAAAATGCATAGTCTCTGAAGTTGGTGTGTCAAAAACGCTTAAGGAATTGCGGCCGCACACATTTTTGTGCGGTCCGCACTGATGCTGCGGCCGCACTCAATTTTGTGCGGTCCGCAGCGTGACTTCCCAAAGGACAGGAAAGGAGTGCAGTCTGCATCAAAATTATGCGGCCGAACTCACGTAAAAGACTGGGTCCCACGGGTAAAATGTATAAATAGAACTTCACTCTTCTTTTTACACTTTTCGCTCCTCTGAGACCTAAGACTGAACTTCCACAGTAAATCTCCCCATTTGCACTCAAATTGTTCAGTAAAATCATCACCTGCATCTTAGTTATTGGTATGTTCAATTCCCCATTAGATCCTTTATTTTTTATTTGCTTTTGCTCATAGATTTAGGGTTAATTATATGCTCAAAAATGTAAGAGTTTTATTGTTTCTACTTAGAAATCATGTGGGTATCTTTTTGTATAATAATTGGGGTCTGGGTAATGTGCTAATGAGGGTTGATTACTAATACCATGTCAATTAGAGAACAAAAATGCATGAACCTTAAGGTTAGTGCCCGTTAATTTTAAATTGTGCGGTCCACAGTGGGGCTACGCGGCCGCGCACACTTTTGTGCGGTCCGCAGCCCTCTAATATTTGAGAATAGTAAGCTTGACTTATGCGGCCGCACTCAAAATTGTGCGGTCCGCAATGGGATTATGCGGCCTCATTCAATTTTGTGCAGTCCACAGTGATGGAAGTTCAGAGACCCCTGTAGTCTGAACCTGGGGCTCTGTGGCCGCACCCATTTTTGTGTGTTCCGCAATGGGTTATCTGCGGCCGCACTTATTTTTGTGCAGTCCGCATTGCCCTTCTGAGAAAATTTTACTGCAACTTTCCATCCTGCATTTTTGTGCCTCTGTATGCATTATAACCTTCAATTGTGACTGATTCTTGTTCTTATATACTGCAGACAGTGGTTCGTTCTCGTGGTAAAGGAGATACACCACACGGGAGGTAAAAACCATCCCGAGGCCGGGGTCGAGGCAAAAGCAACCTGCCTCTAGCACTCCAAAAACTTATAAGCAAGAAAGCAATAGCACATAGAGCCCCTGCACCTAACACTTAGGAGACCAGTGAGTATGTCCCACCCGGTGAAGCTTCTGAGGGTAACTCCGCGTAAGCACGACCGGAAGGCCCAATCACAACAAAGACAACAATTCCCTGGGAGACTTCATTTGGTTGATGAGTCCTCATCGGCTGCCAGTTCATCCGAGAGTTCGGAAGAGGGTAGTCAAGATTCTAAACCCTCTTTCTCACATGCTCCCCCAGCTCCAATAAATGTAGATGATGATGATGAGGTCCCAGATGATTGGATAGGGGGAGACACAGCTGTGGCAGGGTTAGAGATGTCAAGGCGGCCAGAGATTTGTGTTACACCCCAAGTTTTCATACGTGAGAGTACGTCGTAAGTCATTGATGTAAGCTCGAAAATGAGATTATATTTGGAAGCAAATAAAGTAAGTTAATCATGTTACCTTGGAGGTTACAAATATTTAAGATCATGAATAACAAGTACCAAAAGGGTTGGAAAGCTTAGTCGCTAAACGAATTGAAGAAAATAAGTTTCGTCGAAAATCGACAAGTTTTGAATGTAATAACATATTCTTTTGGGGAGAGACTAGGGTGATTAACATGATGAGGAGGTTAATTTATGAGTTATTATAGTCGTATGATAGTCGTGTGTTATGTTTTGAAGTCAAGCGAGTTGGGGAACAAAAGTTGGAAAAAGGTCATCACAAGTTCCATTCATAAATGTGCCAAAAATTAGGTCAAATGTAACTGAGATTTTCTCCCAATATACTTGGAATTAGGGGATGAGCTACATATCAAATTGAATATCTACAAGTCTAGTTTTCAACGCATTAAACCGTTCATTGATATGATATTGGAGTAGAGAGATATTTGAATTTTCGTGAGACAGCGCAGACTGGTAGGTGACAAGTAGGTGCATCACCTACTTGAAAAAATGAGAGGACTTAATTAAAAGCCCCAAAGTCGGCCAAGAGGGGTCTTTTAAGGGAATACAAACTGAGTTATTTCACCTGTATTTCAGACCAAGAAAACCTAATTGAACCCTTGCAACTCCTCCCCCAAAATTCCACACAAACCCTAGGGTATTCCGGGTGTTACGACGCGATTCTAGTGCTGAAAAGTCCGGACAGCATGCTAGTTTTTCTTTCTCCTTCTTGTATCCGTGTTGAGGAACTTATTTTTGATGAAAAAGGACCAGGTTTCGTGGGTGATACTCAGTACAAGGTAAGTTTATGCTTCTCCTTCCATTATCTATGCGTTTGCGAGTTGTAACTCGATCGTAAAGAATAGACCTAGCTAGTTTCGGAAGAATGGTATGTTGTTTGATCTTGTGCAATGGTTGGCTGGTTGTGAACTTATTTTTAAGTTAAATTCATGGCTGGTTTATTGTATAAGAGGTGTAATGATGTACTTTTGGTTGTATTTCTCAGTATAAAAGAAAAGACAAGTCGAAACGTGTTTAAGTAAACCGAAAAATTATGTTTGAGTTGATGAACTCGTGGGACTGTTTTTGGGCTGTTTCGTGTTGGTATTGGGTTGTCTCTTTTACTAATGTTTTTATGCAGTTGAGAGGAGGAAGGGTGTGGAGAAACACCACATAATGGCAAGGTTGTTTGTTGGTCGTTCATCGTAACATTTCGGATTGTTTGACACTATTATGGTTGTCGTGTTGTGTATGAAGTGATAGGGGTATGTTGGGCTGTTTGTGATTGTTTTCACTAGTGTGAAGTCATATATATAGGGGAGGTGCTGTCCATTTCATTGTAAAATAGATTGTGGTTGATACATAATAGATACAACGCTTAAACGATAACGAGAGTGCCATTTCTCTTATTGTAGACTAAGGAGCCGTGAAATTGCATAGCTTGAGGTTGGGAAGAATATACAAGGTATGTTAAGGCTCTTCCTTCATTCTTTTGGCATGATCTAAAGTGAAACGAACATAAACGATACGCTATTTCATAATGAATCTACTCCTAGCAACTAAGGTTGTCCATGTTATTCTTTCCTTACAAAGTTATTCCAAGAAAGTGTATATGATCCTTAAGTCCTAGTGAAGTTCATATTGATGGTATGATGTCCATAATGTTAATCGATGGGGCAATGACCTTATGTCACTCCAAAAGGTTTAGAACGTGACTCCATGAGTCCAGCATGCATTATATATGTATCTATTTTACTCTACCGAGCCGCGCTATAGTCGGCCGGGTATGACACCTATTGTGCAACCACTGATCAGTTGGGTTCACCGAGCTCCACGTGGCCGAGTACATTTTTACCGAGTCCTCTTTGAGGCCGGGTTATATATGATGATGATGATGCCCACAGAGGCGTATGTTTTTAAAAGTTTATGTATATATATGTATTATGCATTTCATGTCAGTAGCCCCCAGAGGCACTCAGATGTTACAGGTTGTATCTCCTCTATCTCTCTTTACATTACTGTTCTTATTTATGCTTTCCTGCCTTACATACTCGGTACTTTTTTCGTACTGACGTCCCTTTTGCCTGGGGACGCTGCGTTTCATGCCCGCGGGTCCCGATAGATAGGTTGACATTCCTCCTAGTAGGCTATCAGCTCAGCGAAGGTGTTGGTGTACTCCACTTGCTCCGGAGTTGCCTATTTGGTCAGTATGCTTTGGATATGTATTGATTGGTATGGCGGGGCCCTGTCCCGACCTTTATGATTTTATGTACTCTTAGAGGCTTGTAGACAGATGTCAGGTGTATGGATAGTTGTATGGCCTTGTCGGCCTATGTTTTGAGTTTACAAATGGTCATGTCGGCCTTATAGGCCCGTATGTCACATGTATAAGTTTGTATATCATGTTGGGTCATCATACGTTAAGTATTCCCTTATGTTTTATTCTTATTATCTCATGAAGAGTTGTCTAGCTCATTTACCCATGATAGTATGATAAGAAAGATATCTTACGTTAGTACTCGGTTGAGTAAAGCACCGGGTGTCCGTCGCGGCCCTTCGGTTTGGGTCGTGACAAAAGTGGTATCAGAGAAGTTCTGTCCTAGGGCATCTACAAGCCGTGTCTAGTAGAATCTTGTTTATGGGTGTGTCGTGCACCACACTTATAAGCAGGAGGCTACAGGGCATTTAGGACTGTCACTTTTTCTTCTTACTCTAGATCGTGTGGTAGAGCTCAGTTGTAAGAATTCAAGTTCCCAACTCCTATTTTATTCATAATAAGATGATACCTATATCCAGAAAGACGGTTGGTAAAAGATATGGCTATGGAAGAGTTGAGTCAAAGGAACTCGATTTTGCATCATGCTTATGATGAGTAAATGTAAGGTCTTCAGTAGATTATGTGTGTACTAAGACGCGTAAGTTTCTTGATAAGGAGCCCCAAGGCATGGATATCTATCCACCCATATGGTTTAAAAATCAACAAGAGAATCAGAAGTTAGATACAAGTTTCAACAAGTAAAAAGAAGCAAGGTGGCGAAGGTTACGAGGTAACAGTTAATGAAGGTACAGTATTTACAATTCAGGCAGAGAAATACATGCATTCTGAGTTACCTTCAACAGTAACAGAGGTATGTACAATTGGCCGCTCCCATCTCAGTATGTCCTATGGGAGTTGACAGATATAGTTTACGAGAAGAAGGGGATAGCAAGATCCAATTGGGGCTAGAGTAACCCAAAATGTCAGATGGATTATTATCATAAGCTAACATTTCCAAAGCATAAATATATATTTCAAAGGTGGTAATACTTCTCCTTATGACACACCCCGATGGTGCAATATAGTATATTTAGATATGAATACTAGAATGTCTGGAAAAATATAGAAGATTGGCACTGGAATCCTAGAAGGGATAAATATTTACCTTTGTATGGCTCCCGTCCCTAGTAAAGAGAGATTGTTAGGCGACCCGAAGAGCCAGTGGACGGAGTAAGGGGAGTTAAAAGCGAAAGAATGTTTTGTTGAAGTTTTCAGAATAAGGTGATAAACAGAAATATTAGTAGGAGAATAAGAAGAGAGTAAATAAAGTATTATGAGTAAGATGTGATAAATGGGTGATAACGGTAAATCAAAATATGACACGATGATGGAGTCTATAGTCAAGTAAAGGAATAGACAAGAGGTGACGAGCCCTGAGACAATAATAGAGTATAGGCCAAAGTTCATATCCTCATTTCGAGAAATAAGTTAATGACCAGAATGTGATTACCAAAAGGCTAAATTAGACCCCCGGGTAATAAAAATCAGTATGGGTTGGAGAACAAGATAAAATCAAACATGAATTAGGGACCGGAGGATTTGATAATGGTCGACATCGTGAGAATTTCAGAGATCGTGTTCCAACAGTAATAGAATAGACAATAGACGAATAACCTTTAAAGGTCATTTAGGAAGTCGCTTACCTAAAGCAAGCAGTCTGAGCAGAGCTAATCTTAAGGGACTAAGTGTGCCAGTTAGACTAGATGTCACCTTCGTGCGTAAGAAATTTAGTTATCCCTGGTACAGAAGGTTACCATAAGGCAATTAAGGTTCATTGATAATGTGAAAAGACGCCAAAGATGAAGAGGTAAAACATCTATAGGTAGATCGTCGTAGTACTAAATCATAGTACTCCCCTAAAAGGGGAAATATGGTGTGATATGTTATTAAGTCGGAGTTATTGGTTTAGGTAACTATTGAATAGTAAAGGAAGAATATGGTAGAAAGGCGAAATGAATGAGATTGTCTTCATTCAGATTCTATCGATATGTCGCGACTCAGGAAAGTTATGCAAGCACGACGCCCGGGAGAGGCAGTAAGAGTTCCCAGCCAGGATATTGTTGATAAATAAGTGTGAATAGACACTTGATACATTAAGAGCCAGTGCAAGAGGTAAGTTAAGACAAAGGACATATACCAAGAGAGATTACGCGGAGCATAGATATGAGAATGGACCAATGAGTAGTTAGTAGTTGATTCAGGAAGAGCCTAGTTATGGCTAAACAAGAGGATACAGACAAATCATGCAGATTGTGCAAGGTAAACGTAGTGAACCCCAACATAGTTAATTCAGTCTTGCAGATATGACGTCGTAATCGCTGAGAAATATTAGATAGGAGTTGAGGTAGTTAAAGGTATCGTTTAAGTTTTATGAAAATAAGAGAGAGTGCCACTAAGGAGACAATCAAAATTTGAGCTTAGAAGTAACCGTACGAGCACAACGGCACAAAGTTATGTAACTAAGGATTATTATAGGCGAGTAAGAACAACGAAAATTTCCTTCGGGTGTACGATATAACAAGCTCGCAACTTTAGAAGAGCCAGAAGGTCTCCCTAAGTACTACAACGAAAGACTGGCTGAGGAAATAAGGAAGAAGGTTTCCACCTAAGCATAGTGAGCTAAAGAGTAAATGTTCTTGTACCAATAGTCTCACTACAACATTGGATGCACTCCAAAAAAAAAGTGGCACCTTTCATGGCTAATGAAAGGTAAAAATAAAAAATTAAAAAATCAAAGGTGGTGTTTGAGATCATATGAGGTACAAGAAATTACAGTATTTGTGGGCAATAAGACAAGCCACAACAAGTGGTAGAACGACCAGGAAAAGTAATTGCTTACATTTAAAGACAACCGAGAAGGCACAAAAGGAAATATGTGGTGCTAGCAAGTTAAAGAAAGGATGTGAGTAGTACAATAGATATGTGTAGGTCGCAATCTAAAGTATGGCAGAGTGACAAGATTTTAGGTATATGGGAGTAAGGATATGAAAAGGTGAGTGATGAGGTGACGAGAATATGTATATCCTCGGGATTAAACCCATCAAAACAAGGGAGCTGATAATTTTCATATGTAATAAAAAGCTCGGTACAGCCTGAATGGACACAAAGGAGTATAAGACTAGGAGCAATTAGAAGAGATAAAATGCTGCCCCGGTAGTAGAATAAGGGTGTAATTGTGATAGCTAAGAGGATGACATTTAGGCCTTTGATTGAGGAATAATTTAAAGAAAAGGGATTTTATGAATTGCACGGGATTGGAATACCCCCATAAGATGAATGTTGATAGGATGCTATTAAATATGGTTATGAAAGTATAGTATCGTCCCTAGGTGGATCGAACAAATCACTTCAGATATGTGAGCCTTAGTGACAATGTATTACGTAAGAGGTTTCAAGTTATCAATGGTGGATTATAGATCAACATTAAGGTGAATCAATAATAGATGGATAAGAGTTCCAACATATGAGAGGAGATTATGATGCCATAATTTAGATGAACAGTAATAAGGAAGAATTAAATGACTTAGATTTGTACATAGAGGATAAGCAGCGAGAGAGTAACCTGGAGTTGGGTAGCAAACCTCGGTAATAATAAACCGAAGTAAGTGTTATGGTATAGTATAACCAACCTAGATGTAGTAAAGCCATAAGGATAGATATACAAGGCTATGAAACAAGATATAGCAATAGTCATAAGTTCGACAAAGTACCAAGCGAAGAACTTTAGTACGCCTATAGATGCCTAGAGGGACATCTTGTCATAGTTCTGTATATGTTCACAAAGTGAGACCTAGAGATTGGCTAAAAGCTGGAGGAAAAAGGAGAGAAGAGTCGCATTGGCACACATACAAGTACATGGTTGTACATGATGCATGTCAGAAGGTAACAACAGTTACGAGATCGGAAGAATTCCAACCACAGGTCATGGTGTGAGAAAGAGGCCTAAAGGGGGGAATACCCTGGCCTTTGGATTTATTTACAGTACAGTTGGAAAAAGGCCATCACAAGTTCCATTCATAAATGTGCTAAATATTAGGTCAAATGTAACTGAGCTTTTCTCCCAATATACTTGGAATTAGGGGATGAGCTACATATCAAATGGAAGATCTAAAAGTCTAGTTTCCAACGCATTAAACCGTTAATCGATATGATATTGGAGTAGAGAGATATTTGAATTTTCGTGAGACAGCGCAGACTGGTAGGTGACAAGTAGGTGCATCACTTACTTGCCAAAATGAGAGGACTTAATTAAAAGCCCCAAAGTCGGCCAAGAGGGGTCTTTTAAGGGAATACAAACTGAGTTATTTCACCTGTATTTCAGACCAATAAAACCTAATTGAACCCCTGCAACTCCTCCCCCAAAATCCCACACAAACCCTAGGGTATTCCGGGTGTTACGACGCGATTCTAGTGCTGTAAAAGTCCGGACAGCATGCTAGTGTTTCTTTCTCCTTCTTGTATCCGTGTTGAGGGACTTATTTTTGATGAAAAAGGACCAGGTTTCGTGGGTGAAACTGAGTACAAGGTAAGTTTATGCTTCTCCTTCCATTATCTATGCGTTTGCGAATTGTAACTCGATCGTAAAGAATAGACCTAGCTAGTTTCGGAAGAATGGTATGTTGTTTGATCTTGTGCAATGGTTGGCTGGTTGTGAACTTATTTTTAAGTTAAATTCATGGCTGGTTTATTGTATAAGAGGTGTAATGATGTACTTTTGGTTGTATTTCTCAATTTGAAAGAAAAGACAAGTCGAAACGTGTTTAAGTAAACCGAAAAATTATGTTTGAGTTGATGAACTTGTGGGACTGTTTTTGGGCTGTTTCGTGTTGGTATTGGGTTGTCTCTTTTACTACTGTTTTTATGGAGTTGATATGAGGAAGGGTGTGGAGAAACACCACATAATGGCAAGGTTGTTTGTTGGTCGTTCATCGTAACATTTCGGATTGTTTGACACTATTATGGTTGTCGTGTTGTGTATGAAGTGATAGGGGTATGTTGGGCTGTTTGTGATTGTTTTGACTAGTGTGAAGTCATATATATAGGGGAGGTGTTGTCCATTTCATTGTAAAATAGATTGTGGTCGATACATAATAGTTACGACGCTTAAATGATAACGAGAGTGTCATTTCTCTTATTGTAGACTAAGGAGCCGTGAAATTGCATAGCTTGAGGTTGGGAAGAATATACAAGGTATGTTAAGGCTCTTCCTTCATTCTTTTGGCATGATCTATAGTGAAACGAACGTAAACGATACGCTATTTCATAATGAATCTACTCCTAGCAACTAAGGTTGTCCATGTTGTTCTTTCCTTACAAAGTTATTCCAAGAAAGTATGTATGATCCTTGAGTCCTAGTGAAGTTCATATTGATGGTATGATGTCCATAATTGTCACGACCCAAACGGAGGGCCATGACTAGCACCCGGCCATACTTACCGAGTACCAACATACATTTTATCTAACCTTCTTTATTATCTTTTAGGGCTGACGAGATCAATATAAATGGTAGACATGGGTCATGGACAACCAACAACAAAATATGATGGCATGAACATACATAACATGGGATGACTAGACAATCAAGAAACTATATATAAGGTACGAGCTACCACACTACCATGAGAGACTATACAACAAAAACCAGCCGACAAGGCCTAGCAAACTATACATGAGTCGACACCTGTCTATGAGCCTCTAAAGGAACATAAGTGTTGCAACATAGCCGGAACAGGGCCCCGACATACCCATAATATCTATAACAAAAATGCATACCAAGACCAAGGCAAGTCCGAAGAAGGGATCTCGCCAATCACCGCTGAACTGGACAGCCTACTATGGTGGGGGAGCTGCGCCTGCCTGTCTATCAGGACCTGCAGCACGACATGCAGCGTCCACAAATAAAAGGACGTCAGTACGAATAAAGTACTGAGTATGTAAGGCAGGGAACCATAAGTACGAACAGTAATGTAAGCAGGGATAGAGAATAAACAACCTGTAACATCTGGGTACAATGCATAATACATATATATACATAAACTTTTAAAACATACGCCNCGCTGCGTTTCATGCCCGCAGGTCCCAATAGACAGGTTGACATTACTCCTAGTAGGCTATCAGCTCAGCGAAGGTGTTGGTGTACTCCACTTGCTCCGGAGTTAGCTATTTGGTCAGTATGCTTTGGATATGTATTGATTGGTATGGCGGGGCCCTGTCCCGACCTTTATGATTTTATGTACTCTTAGAGGCTTGGAGACAGATGTCAGGTGTGTGGATATTTGTATGGCCTTGTCGGCCTATGTTTTGAGTTTACAAATGGTCATGTCGGCCTTATAGGCCCGTATGTCACATGTATAAGTTTGTATATCATGTTGGGTCATCATACGTTAAGTATTCCCTTATGTTTTATTCTTGTTATCTCATGAAGGGTTTTCTAGCTCATTTACCCATGATAGTATGATAAGAAAGATATGTTACGTTGGTACTCGGTTGAGTAAAGCACCGGGTGCCCGTCGCGGCCCTTCGGTTTGGGTCGTGAAAATTTGGGAGGACCGTTTTGTTAGTGCAAATGCCTTTGCAAAGTTTCGGGAATGTGTCCACAGAGGTCGCTCACTCTTGAGCGACAGCTCTTAATGAAATACCTGAGCAAACACAACCCCAATGTCCTCAGGTAATTCCAAGAGCGGAAAGGTTGGAGATGGTTTACCAACAATGTTCTGGATGCCAATGAGTACCTTTTCAAGGAGTCCTATGCATATGTTGCTCACATTAAGCAGGTACGTAGGTTACAAAAGTGTAAAATTTGAAGATCCGCTTTGACTCCTATGCACTGAACACGTATGTGGGGTTTGAAGAAGTTGAGGCAGTGCAGTATTTGGAAAAGCTAGTCGTGAGTGATGCAGCTCATCTGTGGTTGGCTGAGATTCTGGCAATTCCAGGGTCTACTCCTCTGTGGCTCACAGCTGGAGTTCCAATTCTTCGGGCCACCCTAAACATTGAAGCAAAAGGGTGGCAAACGTTTGTGTGTAGCCGCATTAACCCATGCCTCAATGAAAACATGCTCCTAATTCCCCGTGTAGTTCTGGTGGCCTCAATTATGGTTGGGGTTCCGATAAATGTTGGTGCAATCATGTCCACCAACATCACTCTAGCTGTCTAGAAGGGTGAGAGATCTTATTCGTACCCAAACTTCCTCACCGAGTATATTAAGGATCAAGGAGTGGAGTCCAAGCATTATGATACAAATGTGAAGGCCAAGAAGCCTTTCTCCTGGTACCAGCTTCAGGGAGCTGACAACCCTAAGTTCAAGGGTAAAGATACTACCTCCACTAGCCAGTCTGAGGAGCCAGCGGTAGTGGCTACTGATTTAGCTGTCGAGCCTTCCACAGCAGCAGCCGGTACATCCACCGGGACAGCAGCCATGCCACCATCTTCATCTACCGGACCACCTGCCTCTGCCAGACTTTCAGTACCATTGCTAGTGCCTGCTTCATTTACCTATCCTCAAACTGCGCTGCAAGTCTCCCAGACGTTGGCGAGTCTCAACAACTGGATGCAGGCAGCTACTACAAAGATGATTGTTATTTCCAGTGCTGTTGCAGCACAGTCCTCAGCCTCACCAGCCCCAACACAGCCACAGGTACCTCCATCAGTGGAGGAAGCATTGAAGAAGATTGCGGAAAACTAGAAGACTATTACAGATACTCTAGAGGCACATGGGAAGGTCATTGCAGACTTGACCAAGCAGGTCAAAAAGATGAAGAAGTCTCAAGCTTCAAAGAAGTCCATGGAGAAGTTGACTAAGGAGGTCGAGAAGATTGCATCTGCAGGGGATTTTCCATTGGATCTGCTCATGGAAACAGCCCCACCAGCAGCACAGATAGCACCAGATGCAGCAGCCGACCAGTCTAAGGAGCCGTTGCCACTTCCCACACAACCGAGGAGATGATCCGGATGCTCAGCACCCCAGTTGACCCTCAGCCTATTGATGATGAGATACAACTTGAGGATGAGGTTGCTGAGGATCCCATGCAGACTGAGACCACATAGGGAGTTATCTTAACTCTCTACCCTTTCCTTCTTCCTGTTTTTATTAAGCATTGGGGGCAATGCTTATTTTTCATTTGGGGGGTGGTCTATTCTGACTATTTGACATTTGGGCTGTAATAACTCTGGTACTATTTTCTTTTCATCTTTATTTTCATTTGGTATGTATATATTTTCTCCATTTGATGTGAATATTAATTCCACTTATGTATATATTCTTCTCCCTTATGTATATATTTATTTGACTTCGGTATGTATATTCCTTTATCTCGCTTCCTGTAGTTTATTTCATAGCTTCTTTAGTTGTTTTTGTTTAGTAGTATAACTTCTTATTTACTTTAGTAGCTTCTTTTTAATTTGCCACTTTCTTTTTACATTTTGAGTGATCAATAAGCCTTTGATTTTCTTAATGCCACGGTTCTTTCCAAAGGTGGATTATGTGTGAACCGGGTGGCTCTTTCCGACGATGGATGGCGTGGCAACCTTCTTAAGGGATTGAGTCCGTTTTCTTTTATGTTTTGGTATATATAGTAGTAACGAATAAAAGGGGTCTCAAGCATGCTTCACTTGGTACCAACACATTTACCTATGATCGTATGGTTAAAAAGAAGTTGTTGGCAGAAAATAGCTCTAGTTGTGACTCTTGTGTTGACTTAAGCAGTCATCGAGTGTTTCAAATCAAGCCATTTGTGATTCTCAATCTCAGCTAGGGTTGTTGTGGACCCTCGACTCTATTCTCTTTAGCAATCCAGAAGCGTGAGAGGTGAGATGTTTAGTTGCAAGTCCAAGTACCCATGCTAATGGTCTAGAACATGCCCCGAATATTTGTCTAGGTGAAATTCTAAGTGTATCTTGGCTTGAGGAATGATCGTAGGCTCTCCTTGATCCAATTTGAAAATTAAAATCTTCCATGGCCTACCAATGTGATATCCCTAGTCAACCCGTTTGAGCCGAAGCCCTTTTTCTTTCAATAACCACGTTACAAGCCTTCATCCTTTTTGTAATGACCCTCTCTTGGAACCCGATCATTCCTAGCATTCTTAAGAAACAATTGGCAAAAACATAATTTTGGGGGAAAGAAGAGGAGTTTGAAAGTGATGAAAGTTTCAAAGAAGAGAAAGAAATGAAGAAAAGGGAAGGCAAAGAAAAGAAAGAAAGAACAAAAAGAAAAATACTAAAAAGAAAGTGAATAAAGTGAAGAGTTGAAGGGAATTCAAAAGAAAATGAGGAGGAAAAGCTGAAGTAAATAGAAAAGGAGAAAAATGAATGTCATGTTTAAGAAAGAGTGACATTACGTCCCTCTATTTCCCCCGAGGAAGAAGAATATGACTCAAAGAGTCGAGAAAGTATGAGTCAAAAAGAGAAAATGGAGTTCTTAGGAAAGATGAAACCTTTCTTTTCCAAAGAGTCCTACCTTAATCCAAAAGCCTTCATTATATCCCGCAAAAGACCTACATGATTTCAAGTTGAGTGAGCTTACATTAGTGGTGATTTACATGAGGGGCAAGCTTATGGTGCTTAGGGCCGGACTTGTGACATTCTTTTGAGAGAGATGAGCGAACTTTTCACAATCCTTGCTTTGAGTGTTACATTCTAAAGTGAGATTTGTTAAAGGAGAGTAGAGGAGGAGGAGTTTGGGATCCACAATGACCTACGTGAAAGAGCGAGCTTCCTTGATGAATAGAGTCAACTCTTGATGCTTTAGTGTCACACAAGAACTATTGTACTCAAAAAGTCAAATCATTGCATTGTTGTTAATTCATATGTGTTGTGGGTAATTGTTGGTCCCAATTGATGTGTGTCTGATTCACCTTATGCCAGCTGAAATATCCCTTTTCTAGTGGAGGTGGGAATTGCCTTATTTGCTTGAGGACAAGCAAAAGCTTAAGTTTGGGGGAGTTGATAAGTAGGGATTTTGAATGTTTAATTGCTCTCTTTTACTTGCGTTTTAGCTCAAAAATGCTTAAAGGTATTCCAAGAAACTAACGAAATGTGCTTACTTGCAGGAATATTGGGGAAACGAGCCAAAGAAAGCAAAATCAACTCATAAAGGAGTCAAAAGTGAACAAGAGCCAAAACCGGGCCAAGAAGTTAGCAGTGCGGACCACACAATTCTAGTGCGGCCGCAGAATGAGATTCAAAGAAGGGGTTTTGGACAACTCAGAAAGTGCGGACGCATCAAAAATGTTCGGCTGTAGGATATCATGTGCGGCCGCAATCATAATTATACGGTCCGCAAGGGTAAAGAATCAGAGAGTTGATCAAAGTCCAATAGCCGAATAGTGCGGACCGCATCACTTCTATGCGGTCGCAGAATCCTCAGTACGGCCGCAACCATTTTTATGCGGACCGCAAAAGACCTCAAGTTCCAGTCCCAAGTTCCAAAGTGTGCGGACCGTACCAGAATTGTGCGGCCGCATAAGGCCATTTTGCGGTCCGCATGAAAATTATGCGGCCGCATAACCTCCGTAAGGGCATTTTTGTCAGATATTTTCAGCTTAGTATAAATGCAACCTTTTGTCATTTTTAGGTTAAGTTTAGTTTTGCAGAGGTGCACCTGAACATTTTTCTTTACTTCTTTAAGTAAATGTTGTAATAGATTGACTTCTTATCACCAGAGTTTCCTTGTTTAATCTATGATTATGCATTCTATCTTAATTTCTTCTTGTATTTCTTCATTTTTCATGAGTAGCTAAATCTTTAGCTAGGGTTGTGGCTCAACCCTAGTGTGGATACTTAATGGGTATTTAATTTTAGGGCTTCTTTGTGATTGGGTTAGTGATATCTAGCCTTGTTTATGCATAAATTCTAGAATTAATGGTTGCAAACATTGATTCATGCCTTTTTGACATAGTCTTTGCTTGAGAAAGAGAGACTACGTTTAAGAAAACTTCGCTAGCAAGGAATTGAGGTAAATTCAAGAAATTGATAGCCCCAATTAAAGGGTCCAATCTAGAGATAGTTAGACCCGACACGAGCATATATCATTTGATTTGTGTAAATACCCATTTGGGCTTGAGAAAGTCAAATTGGGCAAAATCACTCAAACTACCGAGAGGTATAGAGTGAGCAATTGCGTGCGCTTGCCATACCATGACCCTGATAAATCAAACTTGCCCTATTGTTTACAACCGGTTAGGTAGCCACCTAGGTAGAAGTCACAACCCTAGATTCCTTTATTATTTGAAAAACACTCAAAACCCAAAACATTGTCTCCTAGTTATTATCTACAATCATTAGCTAAAAGTAGTGATAGAAAACAACCAATGAATATGTGGAAGCCCAATCTAAGGCACAACATTCATTAGCTCTAGTTATATACCTAATCCAAATTCTAACTCCATGTGGATTCGTTCCCGACTTGTGTTAGGTTTATTATTGCTTAGGTTGCCTCACTACCTATTTGTGGTGTGAGTTTGGGCGAGATCACGTATGCCAGGCCCCACATTGGGCTAAGCAGTACTGATTTGAGGCTACGCATGCACTAGGCCCCACTATTGGGCTAAGTGATTATGATTAGCGCTTTGGTAGGATGCGTCCCTCTGGAGTGTGCCATGCCAACAGTAGGCGCGGACACAGTATCTCATATACGTGCTTTGATGATAGGCAGTTATGCCAGGCACTCGTACAATGCTAAGTGTGAGTATTTGATGGATCCATAGAAATGTTGTTGGGGCATTTGAGTTAGGCACCTGGAGTGAGCTAAGATTGTGTGTACTTGATGAGTTCATTGTTTAACTGATTACTTGACATGTATACTTGTCACAACCCAAAATCCGGCTAGTCGTGATGGCACCTAACCCAACCTTGCTAGGTAAGCTAATTGTTGGGGCATTTGAGCCAGGCACCTGGAGTGTGCTAAGATTGTGTGTACTTGATGAGTTCATTGTGAAACTGATTACTTGACATGTAGGTATAGAGATGCACCTTCCTCATGCTAGACAGTGACACAATATCTGATTAGTTGACATGTACATTTGACATGCATGCATAGAGATGTATATTCCTCATGCTAGATGGTATATGGTAATGAATGACATGACATGTAGGTACATAGACGTACTTTCCTCATGATAATTGGTAAAAAGGAAATCCTTATATGGTGTTGTGAATTGGAATTACAGTTCTATTGATAAGCACATGTTTAGATAATGTCATTTGAAATATCTGGACTTGACTGTTATACTTGGGAAGCATGTCTACTTTTCCTTAACTGTGAACGAGCTGAGTATAATATCTTTGAGCTATTACTTTTACTGCCTCCATTATATTATTATGAGTTAATATTGGCTATTAGTGTTAGACCCTGACCGTTTTTTGAGCTTGTCACTGCTTTCAACCTAAGGTTAGATTTGTTGCTTATTGAGTACATGTGGTCGGTTGTACTCATACTACACTTCTACACCTTGCGTGCAGATTTTTGAGCTGATGTTGCTATGTATGGCGGGAGCTGGCATTGAGGATGTACATGCGTTTCGATTATAGCTGCCTCTTATTCTTGATAGCTTTAGATTTGTAAATCTATATATGTATACTTTGAACAGTTGATGTATTTATTTCTTACCGGCTTTGTAGATTTTAAGTCTTAGAAGCTCATGACTTGTGCTACAAATCCTTGGGATTTTGTGTAGAAAGCTTAATTATTTATTTACTGATTCATGTTATCCTATTTAAGTTGTGTGGTCTATCATTTGGCTCACCTAGCGGATTGGGTTAGGTTCCATCACAATTGGCCGGATTTTGGGTCGTGACAAGTTGCTATCAGAGCTATAGGTTCATAGGTTCTACGAGTCATGAGCAAGTGTCTAGTAGAGTCTTGCGGATCGGTATGATGATGTCCATACCTATCTTCGAGAGGCTACAACCTAGGATAAATTTCGCATCTTTACTTCCTTATCGTGCGGCTTTGATTCATCTTGAAGTGTATCTCTTTGAATTCCTTCCACTCACTTGTATGTTATGTGAGCGCTCGATATCAGCTATGCATCGACAGCTTGTGATTTCATAAAGCAGGTGCGAGATGTGTTTTCTGTGTTTTAGTGATGGGCCAGTCCAGAGGACTTGAGGCCATATTTAGACCGTAGCTTAGGCTCAGTAGTTTCAGTTATGTGAGCATGCGCTTGTTGGACTTATATGTCCGGTGGTGTCCCTGAAAGTGGGATTTAAGGCTCAGTGAGTGGTTGGATAGCTATATATGTATATGATGAGACTGCAGGATGTGTTCAGATGGTTTTGATATTACGAGAAGATTTTGCTTGGGATATGAAAGGACTAAGAATGCTCGATTTTTGTAGATGTGTTATACGGTCTTGAGTTATGAGTGTTTTGAGGGATTCTTTCATGTTGTTCATTTGTTGAACATTCTCTTATCTTGTTGACGAGTTCAGACTTGGGAAGAGTAAGTGATTGCATAGTAATTGTGGCCGTGGAAGGGCATAGAGGGATGCCAGTTTGAGGCTAAGCAGGAGGGTTATCTCCTGTGGGGTGTTTTGAGGCCGTGTGATTCTTATGATGATTATGTGGAGAGTTTCTTTCTATAAAAGGATTATGTGTGTTGCAATTTGAGTTTGAATCGCTTCAGAAAATTTGGCTCGACTGTCACGAGGATGAATGCGAGCTTAGCAGATGATTTGAGGTATTTTATTATTTGTGTTGCGTGAGCTTATGAAGGATTTAGTTAAATCTCGGTGTGGGGTTATGGCAGTAATAGAGTATGGGTATTATGATTTATCGGATGTTTTGTTCCATGGCTTCGAGCCAAGTAGGGGAGTCTGCTATCGATGATTTGATTGCACAGTTATGTGTTGTATTAGCTTCGGTATGAGGCATGCTCGTGGATTGGTTATGACTTGCAAGAGGTTGGTTTTAAGGATGACTTAAGCAAGAAAATTTTGGGATGCATGATGTATTACATTTTGCGAGTAAATGAAAATCATAGGATGAATTGGCCTAGTTATTCGTGATGGATGTAGTGAACATGGAGTTGGGATTTACTCGGTTGCGTTAAGGTGGGGATGCTTCTTTGGATGTTGGTGTGCAAATGGAGCACAGATCATTTGGCTTTTTTGGGCGGTGCAATTGAGATCAGAATAAGATGGATGACTCTCAAGAAGGTTCTAATGGATTCAAGGTTCATATGTGGCATTTGAGGAATTTCGGAAATTTGTAAAAGTCTAAGATTTGAGATTTGGATTGGATGGTGTCGATACCCGCGGTATTTTTTTATCATTATGGATTCTATATTTCAGTATCAAAGAGGTTAGGAAACAACTTAAGATTCACAAAAGGTCTCCTCCAAGTGAGTATCTCGGTTGTGGTACTTTGGGGTGCTTAAGAGGAAATACAATGGCTTATGGGCTTTAGGGTGATGTGGTTTATGCTAGGATCTGTTACGGTGAGCGTTGGGTTAAGGGACGTAGTTTATTAGCAAGGAGACGTGTTAACTTAAAGCTAATTCGGAAGGAACTCGGAGAAATAGGACAGCTTGGTAGTAGGTTGGATCAACATGGTAATGGATATGATCAGTTCGTTTGGTTCATATGATGTGGTGAGGCTTTACCGGTGTTTTGTGGCAATACTCTTGGGTTTGGCGACCTGCATGATTTAGTGGATTTAGAGAGATTCAGTTCTGATAGCTTGGTTATGCGCAAATGGGTTTCGAAGAGTTCTTGATAATTTCTGTCACGGCTTGAGCTGGTTACTTCTACAGGCATGGGGAGTTTGTTGTGCGTTATGATTTTCTCCTGGATGGGATTAAGTGGATGGTTTTTGGTTGATTGAGTGTGTATTCTTCTTGTTACTTAAATTGATAATGGGATTCTCGTGTTTTCATATGATGGCATGATAGATGCGGTGCGTCGTGTGGGATTGAGGTTTGCATGTACAAGGTTGCGGTTCAGCATTGAGGGAAGGTCATGAATTATAGACAGTATGAACGGTCTCAGATGTTTAAATGAATGCTATTACTACTTGGTATTTTCTGAGAAGGGTGCGCATTTCATAAGGCGCACTGTGTTTTGGCTTACGGATACTTCATTGCTATTGCGGTACTCGCCGTGTTGACCGAATGCTGATGTGCAGATTTTGCTATGTGATACGGAAAAATTATTGAAGCATTTCCCGCGAGACGATTGTGAATGAGGAATGCGTTAGTCATTCAAGTGGTGGAGTTGGGATCGGACATGGTGATACTAGTATTATAGGGATTTGGAGACTGGAGTCTCAAAGGTGGTCTACTCTTTAGTTGTGCACTATGAAGGTATGGCTAGACCTAGACAACTAATGTGATGTGCTTTGGATAGGTTATTATGCACTTCTGGAGGGGTATTTATCCATCTGCGGATGGCCGGAGTTGATTTAGGGGCCCATTGGTAGGCCCAATGAGGATGTGTATTTTACACTGGACCGAGTTCGTTTACTAACACAGCTATGGTGAAAAATGTGTCATCGGTTAGAGTGGATCTCGTTCGTGTCTGTTGGATTCAATGTATTGCTCTTCATGCTACGATGGGTTGTGATCCGTTAGTTATTTGCACACTAGATGCGGTTCGGTTTGACCCTAGTGGCAGAATTCGAGCGAGGCTCTTGGGTTGTTGGATAATTGATTGCTCCTTCGCTATGGTCTTCCTATTTGTGATATATTGTGCTATTTGTTTCTCCACGGTTATGGTCATGCACTTCACGTATTTGTTGTTGATATGCTTAAGGTTGTTTATTGTGAGTATCATGGTTGAGGTATTTCATATGGACCGGTGTTGGGATAGGGTCACGCATTGCCGCAGAGTTATGTTGGGATATGATCCTTTGTGTTAGATTCGTGTGTCTTGCTCCTGCTATGTCTGATGGGTTCATAGCATTGTGTTTCTGGTGGTACCTGTAGAACTTGTGAGACGGTTCTCTCATTTGAGTCATTTTCCATTTTAAGGTACATTTGAGTTGTTGCTTATTGGTGCACGGACTGCACGGTTTGTGGCTTGTATTTGATGAGAGGAGATCATCAGATCTAAAATGGGTGCAATTGGATTTGATTACGGTATGTTTGGAAGAATAATATCGGAAGTCGGCTTAGAATTTAGATTTGGTTCATGTCGGACGAGAGAGAGCTCCGTGAATTGTTGATCTGATAAGTGGTTATGAGTTTCTACGTGTTTCTTTCATCATCGGTAGTGTACGAAGGTTTTGAATGAGGTTTTATTTGATATGTGGTTTATTATCGGTACCAGTTTTGTTTTTGAGCAGCTATTGTGATCGGAAACTATTGTTACGAGTATGCGAGTTTTGTGGTATATCATGTGATTACATCTTGAGTTATGGTTATGGCTTGATACAGCTTGTTCAGAATTATATAGTGTGTAGATGCGAGATTCGAGTCTTGTAATGAATTCCAGATGTTGGAAATTGGGTTTAAGGTTTACGGACTAAGGTTGGAGTAAGGATCTTCAGTTATGTTGTGTTGTTAGGCTTATATGGATTGGGGTAACGTGGGATCACCCCCAGGTATGTGCGAGGTGAGTTTACGCAGTGATTTGATGGCTTTGTAACGACCCTTGGCACGTTCCTGGACGAACGTATGTTTAAGTAGGGGAGAATGTAACGACTCAACAGGTCATTTTGAGCATTTGCATTATGTTCGATGGTTCGAGGGTATGAATAGCTTCGCATCATGTATTATGACTTATGTGAATAATCGATTTTGGTTTTCAAGTGATTCAGAATTGATTTGGAAGAATGATTCTCATTTTAGAAGCTTTAAGTTGGAAGAGTTTACCAAGTTTGACTTTTGTGTATTTGACCCTGGATCAGAGTTCTGATGGTTCCATTAAGTTTGGATGGTGATTTTGGACTTGGGCATATGCCCATATTTTCTTTTGGATGCCTTTAGAAGGTTTTGGCACTATTTGGCAAAAGTTGGAAATTTGAAGATTTGGAATGTTCATAAGTTTGACCGAGAGTTGACTTCGATGCTATCGGGTTCGGATTGTTGTTCCAGGAGTAAGAATAGGTTTGTTATGTCATTTGGAACTTGTGTGCAAAATTTGAGGTCATTCCGAGTTGATTTGATATGGTTCGGCATGAGTTTTGGAAGTTGAAAATTCAAAAGTTTATTAAGTTTGATTTAAGGTGTGATTTGTGGTTTAGATGTTGTTTGATGTGATTTGCAGCATCTCTAGGTTCGTAATGTGTATTAGGACCTATTGGTATGTTTGGATGAGGTCCCAGGGTCGTCGAGAGTGATTCGGATCAAGTTCGACTTCATTTTGGTGTTAGAGGAACTGCTGATTTCTGGGCATCTGGTTTCCTCGTTCGCGATCGCGAGGAGAGGATCACGATCGCGTAGATTTGTTTGGTGGCTGGGAAATTTTTCATCGCGTTCACGAGTCAAAGGACACGTTCGCGAAGGTTGAGGTAATTGTGGATCAGGTTCGCGCGTGCAATGATGCGTTTGGATAGAAGGAAGGAGGGCCTGAGGAAGTTAGGCGTTTGTTCTTCGCGGTCGCGAGGTTTGGAGCGCGATCGTGTAGCTCTCGGGGGTTGAACATCACGTTCGCGACTTAGTTGTCGCATTCGCGTAAGAGGAAACTGCGGCTGGTGAGATTTGTTCTACGTGAACACGAGGAATTTTCCGCGTTCGCGAAGTGTAATAACTCGGCAGACTATTAAATCCCATTTTGAGGGTTAGAGTTATTAAATCACATTTTGAGTTGGGGAGATCGAATTTGGGCGATTTTGGAGGCGATTTTCACCACATGGATTGGGGTACGTATTTTCTACTCGGTTTTGATTATATTTCATGAATCTATCTTCGATTTTGACATTTGATTTATGAATTTGGAAGAGAAATTAGGGGTTTTTGTCTAAACTTTCCTAAAGTGAATTATGAGTTTTGAACATCGATTTGTAGTCGGATTTGAGTAAAATTGGTATGGTTGGACTCGTAATTGAATGGGTTGTCTGAATTTTTAAGTTTTGTCGAGTTCCGAGCTGCGGGCCCGAGTTTGACTTTTTGGTTGACTTTGAGTATTTGAGTAAAGATTTGACCTTTATCATTTGGGATTGTTTCCTTAGGCATTATTTGATGTTTTTGACAAGCCTTTAGCTAGTTTCGAGGCGTTCAGAGGTTGATTTGCACGTGATGGTGTTCTAGAGTATCGGTTGGCTTGCTCGATATTTGATTTGGCTTATTCGAGGTAAGTAATATATCTAAACTTAGATTTTAGGGCATTTAACCCTAGGAACTACGTTATAAGAGATGTATTGGGGTGACGCACGTGCTAGCTAACGGGGGGTGCGTGCACCGAAGTATTCATGATACGGGTAGTTCTTAGGCAATAATATGACTTATGTTGCTATCATGCTTCCTTTGATATCATGTTTTCTCCATTTTTATGACTACGTGAGATATTATTCATGCTAAAAATCATGCCTAGGCCACCTGTTCAATTGATTGAGACATGATAGGACTATTTTCGCCATGTTTAGCTATTTGCCTTAGCCATAGTCATAATGTACAGTCATGATCGTTACATTCGCATGCTACACCTCTGTCTCTGTGCACTTTTGATATGCTGTCTCACATGTTATTGGTGTCCTTGTACGTGACACGAGTTGGGATTGTATTTAAGGCATATTGTGATATTCTATGTTATGTAATTGTATCATATTGTTGTGAGATGTTTGCATGTTGAGACTTAAGCGGATTGATGACTGATGTGGGCCATAGAGCCGTATTTATATTGATATTTGGATCTGTTTGCACAATGCAACAATTATATTGGTATTGAGGTGATGCGTATGCCAGGCCCCGCTAAGCTATACTGATTTGAGGCTATGCGTGCACCAGGCCCCTCTATTAGGCTAAGTGATTATGATTAGCGCTTGGGTAGGATCCGCCCCTCCGGAGTCTGACATGCAAGCAGTGGGCGCATGCATAGTATCTCATATACGTGCTTTGATGATGGGTAGTTATGTCAGGTACCCGTACAATGTAAGTGTGAGTATTTGATGGATCCATGGAAATGTTGTTTGGGTATTTGATCTAGGCACCTGGAGTATGCTAAGATTGTGTGTACTTGATGAGTTCATTGTGAAACTTATTACTTGACATGTATTCTTGTAACGTCCCAAATCCGGCTAGTCGTGCTGGCACCTAACCCGACCCGTTAGGTAAGCCAATTTTTGGGGCATTTGAGCCAGGCACCTGGAGTGTGTTAAGATTGTGTGTACTTGATGAGTTCATTGTGAAACTGATTACTTGACATGAATACTTGACATGTAGGCATAGAGATACACCTTCCTCATGCTATAGAGTGACACAATATCTAATTAATTGACATGTAGGCATAGAGATATATTTTCCTCATGCTAGACGGTATATGGTAATTAATGACTTGACATGTATAGTGACATGTAGGTATAGGGACGTACTTTTCTCATCTTAATTAGTAAAAGGGAAATCCTTATCTGGTGTTGTGAATTGGAACTACAGTTCTATTCATAAGCTCATGTTTAGTTGATTTTCAATTGAAATATCTGGACTTGACTGTTATACTTGGGAAGCATGTCTACTTTTTTGTAACTGTAAACGAGCTAAGCATAATATCTTTGAGCTATTACTTTTACTGCCTCCATTATACTATTATGAGTTAACATTGGCTTTTGGTGTTGGACCCTGACCATTTTTCGAGTTCGTCACTGCTTTCAACCTAAGGTTAGATTTGTTACTTATTGAGTACATGGGGTCGGTTGTACTCATACTACACTTCTGCACCTTGCGTGCAGATTTTGGAGCTGATGTTGCTATGTATGGCGGGAGCTGGCATTGAGGATGTACTTGCGTCCCGGTTATAGCTGCCTCTTGTTCTTGGTAGCTTTAGATTTGCAAATCTATTTATGTATACTTCGAACTGATAATGTATATATTTTGTACCAGTTTTGTAAATTCTAAGTATTAGAAGCTCATGACTTGTACTACAAATCCTTGGAATTTTGTATAGAAAGCTCAGTTATTTTATTTACCGATTCCTGCTATCCTATTTAAGTTGTGTTGTCTCTCATTTGGCTTACCTAGCGGGTTGGGTTAGCTGCCTCGTGACTAGCCGAATTTTAGGGTCGTGACGTAAATCCCTAGAAAATGTGTTATATGGTTTGTGTTGGGGTGACACACATGCTAGGTGACGGGCGTGTGGGCGTGCACCGTGGAAATCATGATTTGGTTGATTCTTTTGGATTGTTTTGTTATCAAGTCTTTCTCTATCTGCGAAATCCTTACTTGTTAGAATAATTAAACTGTAATTCATGTTAGAAATCATGTTTAGGATGTATGCTTATTTGATGGAGACCTACTGAGGCTATTTCTGCAATTTTGAGATATCTGGTTTAACTGCAATTATGTACTCACTCATGACCCTTCATTTGCATACCATATCTCAGTCTCTGTTATCATTCACTGTTACTTCACATATTATTATTGTTTGGGCTGAGCAGTACGAGGTTGTGAGCCTTGAGACTTGAGAGATTGATGATTGAGTTGGGCTAGAGAGACGAGTTGTGAGTGTTATTGTGGATCGGGTTGCACGCAGCAGCAGGCCTTATTGGCTTTTTTATTATTGTGGATCAGGCTGCATGCGCAGCAAACCTTACAAGCTTTATATTAGAGCTTGGGCAAGATTCGCCCCTTCGAAGTCTGACATACCAGCAGCGAGCGCATGCACAGTCATATCTACACGTGCTTTGGTGAGGGGCATTGATGCCAAGCACCCGTATAGTGCTGAGTGATTGTGTATGTGATGAGTGGGTAGTTGAGATAGACAGACGGAGTACTCTGAGAGTGTTAGTACCTGGGAGTAACACTATGATACATTACATTTGGCATGCATATTTGACATGTAGGCAAAGAGATGTAATATTCCTTATGCTAGCTGTACTTGACATATTCTTATCGGTATTGGGCTTTAATTGTTGAACTTGAAAGCATATCTAAATTTCTGTATCATGAACGAGATGATTATGGAATTTCTCTAAGTTCTTTATTTCCATTGTCATTATTATATTGGTTCTGACTTTATCCTTCTGAGCTCGTCACTGCTTCAACCCAAAGTTAGTCCTGTTAGTTATTGAGTACATTGGGTCGATTGTACTCATAATACACTTTGCATTTCGTGTGCAGATCAAGTATTTAAGTAAAAATCCGGGTTTCAACAATTTGCTCAAGTACGCGCTCGTCATCTCACGTACAAGGCATTCAATTACCAATTATCACATCCTAAGGGACGAAGTCCCCCACACAAGGTTAGGCAAGCCACTTACCTCGAACCGGTGCGAAATCAACTAGGGAACGATGCCCTTGCCACGAGTATCCGAATCCAAATGGCCCAAATCTATTCAATTAAATTACAAATCGTAAATAATATTGCAAACAACCGATTCCACTATTGAAATTAAAGCTAAGGCGCGAAAATAGGTGAAATGACCAAAACGCCCCTCAGGCCAACGTCTCGGAACCGAATAATTTTCACATTTTCAGAAACCTCGTACTCTCACGAGTCTAACCATATAAAAATCTCAGAAATCGGAGGTCGAATGCCCCCTCAAAACCCAATAGTTTAGTCAATGAACTTTCACCCGAATTCTTCCATTTTTGATCTTTAATTCGAATTTAAAAGGTGGATTTAACTACTAAATGATAGAATATAATTAGAAAGGATCATAGAAATGTTACCCAATAATCTCCTCTCCAAAATCCTCTCAGAATCGCTCTTGCCCGAGCTCAAAATTGATTTTCAAACTTATGAGATTAAACCCTCGAAATTTCCTAATTTTGCCCAGACATTTCCGCTTCTGCGGACAAGGGACCGCTTCTGCGGTCGCGCTTAAGCGGCAAAATAACCGCTTCTGCGGTTTCTCATTAAAGGGGGAAATTCCGCTTTTGCGGACATATGATCGCTCCAGCGGTTCCGCTTCTGCGGAAAGATGACCGCTTCTGCGATCTCTGAGGGGAAGCCAAAAATCGCTTCTGCGATGAGGAAGCCGCTTCCGCGGCTCCGCTTCCCAAACCGCAGAAGCGAAAATACCAGAAGGGAAAACATACCAGCTGCAACAACTTAGAAAATTTCCCCGTTAACCACCCGAAATCATCCCGAGGCCCCTGGGGCCTCAACCAAAAGCACCAATACCACCTAATACCTTATTTGAACTTGCACCAATTCTCAAAACACCTCAAACAACACCGGAAACCCGATTAAATCAAGGATTCAATCCTAAGAACTTCAAATTCTAACCAAATACGCTTTCGATCAAAAACCTAACCAAACCTCGTCCGAATGACCTGAAATTTTGCACACACATCCCAAATGACATGACGGAGCTACCGCAACTTCCGGAATTCAAATCCAACCCTCGGATCAAAAACTCACTATCGGACCGGAAACTTCAAAAATTCAAACTTCGGCATTTCAAGCCTAAATGAGCTACGGACCTCCAAATAACATTCCGAACACGCTCCCAACCCCGAAATCACCTAACGAAGCTAACGGAACCATCGGATTTCCATTTCGAGGTCGTCTTCACACTGTTCCGAATACGGACCATTTTTTAACTCTTAAACTCTCATTTAGGGACTAAGTGTCCCAGAACGCTCCGAATCCTAATACCGAACGTCCCGACAAACCAAAATAGCAGAAATAAACTTAGGGAAAGCAGTTAATGGGGGATCGGGGCGTAAATTCCAAAAATGACCGGCAGAGTCGTTACATCCTCCTACACTTAAACATTCGTTCGTCCTCGAACGAGCATAGAGAACATACCTGAAGTGGCAAAAAGATGAGGGTACTGGCTGCGCATATTCTGCTCGGTTTCCCAAGTCGCCTCCTCGGCCGGCTGACCCCGCCACTGAACCTTTACTGACGCTAGGTTCTTTGACCTCAACTTTCTCATCTGCCTGTCCAAAATAGCCACTGGCTCCTCAACATAGGATAGATCCTTGTCCAACTGGACTGAGCTGAAATCCAACATGTGCGACAGATCACCGTGATACCTTCGGAGCATCGAAACATGAAATACCGGATGAACTCCGGCCAAGCTGGGAGGTAAGGCAAGCTCATAAGCAACCTCCCCAACTCGCCTCAAGATCTCAAAAAGGCCAATGAACCTCGGGCTCAGCTTCCCTTTCTTTCCAAACCTCATGATGCCCTTCATAGGCGAGACCCGAAGCAGAACCCGCTCACCAACCATGTACGAAACATCACGAACCTTCCTGTCCGCGTAACTCTTCTGTCTAGACTGGGCTGTACGGAGTCTGTCCTGAATCACCTTGACCTTCTCCAATGTATCTTGAACCATCTCTGTACCCAATAGCCTGGCCTCACCCGGCTCAAACCAACCCACTGGAGATTTACATCTCCTACCATATAAGGCCTCATACGGCGCCATCTGAATGCCGGACTGATAGCTGTTGTTATAAGCAAACTCCGCCAGTGGCAAGAAATGATCCCAAGACCCCCCAAACTCAATCACGCACGCACGGAGCATGTCCACAAGAATCTGAATGGTGTGCTGGACTGTCAGTCCGTCTGGGGGTGAAAAGTTGTGCTCAACTCCACCCGAGTGCCTAACTCCTGCTGCACAGCTCTCTAGAACCGCTATGTAAATTGAGTACCTTTGTCTGAAATGATAGAAACTGGGATACCATGCAAACGGAGGATCTCTCTGATATAAATCTCCGCCAACCGCTCCGATGAATAAGTGGTACACACAGGAATGAAATGAGCGGACTTGGTCAGCCGGTCCACAATAACCCAGATGGAATCAAACTTCTTCAAGGTCCGTGGAAGTCTGGATACAAAATCCATGGTGATGCGCTCCCATTTCCACTCCGGAATCTCTATCTGCTGGAGCAACCCACCCGGGCGCTGGTGCTCGTACTTCACCTGCTGGCAGTTGAGGCATCTAGACACGTAACCAACTATATCCTTCTTCATCTGCCTCCACCAGTAGTGCTGCCTCAGGTCCTGATACATCTTCGCGGCACCCGGATGGATGGAATACCGCGAACTATGGGCCTCTGGTAGAATTATCTCTCGAAGGCCATCAACATTGGGCACACAAATCCGGTCCTGCATCCTCAATACTCCATCATCTCCAATGGTCACATCCCTGGCATCACCATGCTGAACCTTGTCCCGAAGGACAAGCAAATGAGGGTCATCATACTGCCGTTCCCTGATACGGTCAAATAGAGAAGACCGGGAAACCACACAGGCTAGAACCCGACTGGGCTCCGAAAGATCCAACCTCACGAACTGGCTAAGGCCTGAACATCCATCGCCATAGGCCTCTCTGACGCTGGTAAATACGCCAAACTCCCCAAACTCTCCGCCCGACGACTCAAGGCGTCCGCCACCACATTGGCCTTGCCCGGGTGATATAGGATAGTGATGTCATAATCCTTCAGCAACTCTAACCACCTCCTCTGACGCATATTGAGATCCTTTTGCTTGAGCAAGTGCTGCAAACTCCGATGATCAGTATAGATCTCACAAGGCACACCATACAGGTAATGACGCCAGATCTTCAAGGCATGAACAATGGCAGCTAACTCAAGGTCGTGGACAGGGTAATTCTTTTCATGCACCTTCAATTGTCTGGACGCTCAGGCAATCACCCTACCGTCCTGCATCAACACCGCTCCAAGTCCAACCTGTGAAGCATCACAATAAACTGTATAAGACCCCGAACCGGTAGGCAACATCAAGATAGGGGTTGTAGTCAAAGCTGTCTTGAGCTTCTGAAAGCTCGCCTCAGACTCCTCTGTCCACTGAAATGGGGCACCCTTCTAGGTCAATCTAGTCATAGGGGTAGCAATCGATGAAAATCCCTCCACGAAACGACGGTAGTAACCCGCCAAGCCAAGGAAACTGCGAATCTCAGTAGCTGAGGACGGCCTGGGCCAACTCCGCACGGCCTCTACCTTCCTCCGATTCACCCGAATACCCTCGCTAGAAATCACATGGCCTAAGAATGCCACAGAACTCAGCCAAAACTCACATTTTGAGAACTTTGCATATAACTTTTTCTCCCTCAAGGTCTGTAGCACGGTCTTCAGATGCTGCTCATGATCTTCCCGACTCCGAGAATACACTAGAATATCATCAATAAAAACAATCACGAACGAGTCAAGATATGACCTGAATACATTGTGCATCAAATGCATAAAAGCTGCCGGGGCATTAGTCAGCCCAAAAGACATAACAAGGAACTCGTAATGACCATACCGAGTCCTGAAAGCAGTCTTCGGGATATCTGGCTCCCGAATCTTCAACTGATGGTAACCTGAGCGCAAATCAATCTTGGAAAACACCTATGCGCCCTGTAGCTGATCAAACAGATCGTCAATGCGAGGCAAAGGATAACGGTTCTTCATCGTAACCTTGTTCAGCTGGCGGTAATCAATACACATGCGCATGGAGCCATCCTCCTTCTTCACGAACAAAACAGGAGCACCCCACGGTAAAACACTGGGTCGAATGAAACCCTTACCAAGCAATTCCTGTAACTGGTCCTTCAACTCCTTCAACTCAGGAGGAGCCATACGATACGGAGGAATGGAAATGGGCTGAGTGCCCGGCAACAAATCAATGCCGAAATCAATGTCTCTATCAGGCGGCATGCCCGGGAGATCAATTGGAAATACATCGGAATAATCCCGTACCACTGGAACAGAATCAACAAAAGGGGTATCAACACTAACATCTCTCACATAAGCCAAATACGCGGCACACCCCTTCTCGACCATGCGCTGAGCTTTAAGAAAAGAGATAACTCTACTGGGAGTGTGATCTAAAGTACCACTCCACTCAACACGCGGAATACCTGGCATAGCCACCGTCACGGTCTTGGCGTGACAATCAAGAATAGCAAAATGGGGCGACAACCAGTCCATGCCCAGAATAATGTCAAAATCCACCATACCGAGTAATAACAAGTCTGCTCTGGTCTCAAAACCACGAATAGTAACCAAACATGACCGGTAAACGCGGTCCACAACAAGAGAATCTCCCACAGGAGTAGAAACATAAACGGGGGCACTCAAAGAATCCCGAGGCACACCCAAATGCGGAGCAAAGTAAGAAGACACATAAGAGTAAGTAGAGCCCGGATCGAATAGAACCGATGCCTCTCTGTGACAAACCAGAATAATACCTGTGATGACAGAATCGGAGGCAACCGCCTCCGTACGAGCAGGAATGCAATAATATCTGGCCCGACCCCTCTCACGAGGGCGACCTCTATCTCCCCGGCCTCCGCCCCTGGCAGGCTGGGCAGGTGGGGCAGCAGTGGGAGCTGGAACCATAGCCTGAGAACTCTGAGAAGCACGCTGTGGCTGAGCAGTCTGTGAAGATGCACCCCTACCAAGTCTGGGGCAGTCCCTAACCAAGTGACGTGTATCGCCACACTCGAAGCAAGCTCTGGGAGGACGTGGTGGCTGTGACTGACTGGAGCTAGGTCCGCTGGACTGACCTCTGGAGGTACCCCGCGCAGGAGGCGCGCTAGAAACTGGAGGCGCATAATAAGGCTCTTGAGGTGCTGGTGGAGCTGGAGTACTACCGGATGCTGGCAAGGCTGAATGAACAGGGCGACCAGAATAACCCCTACCATAACGTCCGACTGATGAAGTACGGGCACTAGAGTAATGACCCGACTCTCGAGACCTCTTGGCCTCCCTCTCCCCTCGCTCCCTGGCGAGCATACCCTCAATCCGTCTAGCAATGCTCACTACCTGCTGGTAGGGAATATCCATCTCTATCTCTATCTCTCGGGCCATGCTGGACCGGATGGGCGGAATAAGACCCTTGATAAACCTCCGCACTCTCTCCCGAACTGTGGCGACCAAAGCTGGTGCATGTCTGGCCAACCTAGTATAACGGATGGCATACTCTGAGACTGTCATAGCACCTTGGCGCAAACGCTCAAACTCCACGCGCCATGAATCCCTGAGGCTCTGGGGAAGAAACTCCCTCATAAACATGTCCGAGAACTGGGTCCAAGTCAGTGAAGCAGACTCGACTGGACTATCCAACTCATAAGTACGCCACCAATCATAGGCGGCTCCCCGAAGCTGAAAGGCGGTGAAAGAAACCCCACTAGACTCCACTATGCCCATAGTACGAAGAACGCGATGACACTCCTCCAAGAATCCCAAGGCGTCATCTGAAGCTAGGCCACTGAACACTGAGGGAACATATTTCTTAAACCTCTCTAGCCTGCGCTGCTCGTCCTCTGAGACAGTTGTCCCATCCCCGGGCTGTACTGGTGCCGCAGGCGCTACAGGAATAACCTCTGGAACCTGCTCCATCGGCACTCTCTGCTTAGGAGTGCGGGCTGCGGGAGTCTGGGCCCCTCCCCCGGCCTGAGATGTGGCTGCAGCGAGGGGAAGCAACCCCGCCTGAGCCAAAGTAGTGTACATGCTCATGAACTGAGCCAGGGTCTCCTGGAGCGCTGGAGTAGTAGTAGCTATAGTAGGTGTACCAGGTGCCTGTGCTCCAACTGGATCTGCTGGTGGTACCTCAGCGGCAACGCGCGCGGGTGCTATGGCTGCGCCTTGGGAGCGTCCTCGACCTCTTCCCCGGCCCCGCCTCTGACGGCGGCAGCAGGGGGCGCGGGTGCCTGGTCCTCTCATGTAGCACGTGTCTTCACCATCTGTGAGAGAATAGAAGACAGAAGTTTAGAATCGATGTCAAAAATATCGCACGACAAGGAATCCAATGAAGTGAAGATTTTTTTTCCTAAACAGTTACATAGCCTCTCGTAGATAAATACAGATGTCTCCGTACCGATCAGAGAGACTCTAATAAACCGGCCTGTGTTTCGTGACTCATATGAACCTAGGGCTCTGATACCAACTTGTCACGACCCTAGTTCACCAACTGTGAACACGTCATGACGGCACCTAGTCTTCACGACCAGGTAAGCCTAACACATTGCGAAAGTAACAACATTTGCGAAATTTATATTCGAAAGCTAAATAACATAAGTAATGTATACAGTTGCTGCCTGGCACATACACTTTAATACAAAATACTGAAATAACCTCCAAGACCCGAAAACACACGGGCAACACAGGCTATAAGAAATCTTACACTGCTCTAGTCACCAGAATAGTCTAATACAAAGAGGGATTGAAATAACATCTAACAACTATGGATAAAATGAGAAGGAGACTTTACGGATCTGCGAACGTAGCAGATGTATACCTCAAGTCCCCAATACGCTCCCTGATAGCTACTGGCGGTACGCCTGCTCAGAAGCACCTGGATCTGCACATGAAAAACATGCGCAGAAGAGGCGTGAGTACACCACAGCAGTACTCAGTAAGTGCCAAGCCTAACCTCGATTGGGTAGTGACGAGGAAAAGGTCAGGGCCCTACTGAGACAGAACAATAAAATAGCAAGATATTAACAGTATCGAAGTCTGATGAAAACAAATGAACACAGCGATGTGATAAGACAGATCAATGAAATATAGTACTGCAAGACAAAACAGAAACACAGAGTAAATACAGCAAAATTACAAGAATACCGACGAGGGTCTCCCAGGATACCGTCCTGTAGCCCTTTTCTCAACTGTCCAATGGAACATCCGGGATACTGTCCCGTAGTCCAAATCTCATATCAATATCAAAAGATCTCCCGGGATACCGTCCCGTAATCCAATCATCAGTGTACAGGGGGATCTCCCGGGATACCGTCCCGTAGTCCCAAAATAAAAGTGCAGGGGGATCTCCCGGGATACCGTCCCGTAGTCCCAAAATAAAATGCAGGGGGATCTCCCGGGAATCAAACCCATAGTCCAAAAGTAAACAATCAAGGGGGAACTCCCGGAATCCGCATCCGTAGTCCCAATGTAAATGCGCAACCAACATCAATGAATTATTCAGAAATTTAAGTACAACAATACAAGGCATCAAATAATACTAGCCTAACATGCTCCACGTAATCATAGTTAAGACAATTTAAACAAATAGGCAGCTTGGATCAATTAAACATGCTCTTCTATGCTAGCACAGGCTATAAAAGCAAGTAAAGTAAGGCAAATATGAAAAAGAATCCAAATCAAGTATTTAAGTAAAAATCCGGGTTTCAACAATTTGCTCAAGTACGCGCTCGTCACCTCACGTACAAGGCATTCAATTACCAATTATCACATCCTAAGGGACGAAGTCCCCCACACAAGGTTAGGCAAGCCACTTACCTCGAACCGGTGCGAAATCAACTAGGGAACGATGCCCTTGCCACGAGTATCCGACTCCAAATGGCCCAAATCTATTCAATTCAATTACAAATCGTAAATAATATTGCAAACAACTGATTCCACTATTGAAATTAAAGCTAAGGCGCGAAAATAGGTGAAATGACCAAAACGCCCCTCAGGCCAACGTCTCGGAACCGAATAATTTTCACATTTTCAGAAACCGCGTACTCTCACGAGTCTAACCATATAAAATCTCAGAAATCGGAGGTCGAATGCCCTCTCAAAACCCAATAGTTTAGTTAATGAACTTTCACCCAAATTCTTCCATTTTTGATCCTTAATTCGAATTTAAAAGGTGGATTTGACTACTAAATGATAGAATATAATTAGAAAGGATCATAGAAATGTTACCCAATAATCTCCTCTCCAAAATCCTCTCAGAATCGCCCTTGCCCGAGCTCAAAATTGATTTTCAAACTTATGAGATTAAACCCTCAAAATTTCCTATTTCTGCCCAGACATTTCCGCTTCTGCGGACAAGGGACCACTTCTGCAGTCCCGCTTAAGCGGCAAAATAACCGCTTCTGCGGTTTCTCATTAAAGGGGAAATTCCGCTTTTGCGGACATATGACCGCTCCAGCGGTTCCGCTTCTGCGGAAAGATGACCGCTTCTGCGGTCTCTGAGGGGAAGCCAAAAATCGCTTCTGCGATGAGGAAGCCGCTTCTGCGGCTCCGCTTTTGCGGTTCCCAAACCGCAGAATCGAAAATACCAGAAGGGAAAACATACCAGCTGCAACAACTTAGAAAATTTCCCCGTTAACCACCCGAAATCATCCCGAGGCCCCCGGGGCCTCAACCAAAAGCACCAATACCACCTAATACCTTATTCGAACTTGCACCAATCCTCAAAACACCTCAAACAACACCGGAAACCCGATTAAATCAAGGATCCAAGCCTAAGAACTTCAAATTCTAACCAAATACGCTTTCGATCAAAAACCTAACCAAACCTTATCTGAATGACCTGAAATTTTGCACACACATCCCAAATGACATGACAGAACTACTGCAACTTCCGAAATTCAAATCTAACCCTCGGATCAAAAACTCACTATCAGACCGGAAACTTCAAAAATCCAACTTCGGCATTTCAAGCCTAAATGAGCTACGGACCTCCAAATAACATTCCGAACACGCTCCCACCCCGAAATCACCTAACGGAGCTAACGGAACCATCGGATTTCCATTCCGAGGTCGTCTTCACATTGTTCCGAATACGGACCATTTTTCAACTCTTAAACTCTCATTTAGGGACTAAGTGTCCCAGAACGCTCCGAATCCTAATACTGAATGTCCCGACAAACCAAAATAGCAGAAATGAACTTAGGGAAAGCAGTTAATGGGGGATCGGGGCGTAAATTCCAAAAACGACCGGCCGGGTCGTTACAGGGTAAGTGATTTCTACTCGGTTTTGATTATATTCCGTGATTCCATCTTCATTTTTAGCATTTGATTGATGATTTCAAAAGAGAAATTCGGGTTTTTTGTCTAAACTTTCCTAAAGTGAAATTTTGGTTTTGAATACTGATTCAAAGTCAGAATTGAGTGAATTTAGTATGGTTTGACTCGTAATTGAATGGGTTATCGGATTTTGTGAGTTTTGTCGGGTTTTGAGGTGCCAGCCCGAATTTGACTTTTTGGTTGACTTTGGGTAAATATGTAAAGATTCGACCTTTATCGATTGAGTTTGCTTCCTATGGCATTATTTGATGATTTTGAATTGCTTTTGGCTAGTTTCGAGCTGTTCATAGGATGATTTGAGTGGGATGGCACTTCTAGTGTATCGATTGGGCTTGTTTGAGGTAAGTATCTTGCCTAACTTTGTGTAGGAGAAACTACCCCTTATGATTTGGGTTGATTGTGCTATTTGTGTTATGTGAAAGTTGTGTACGCAAGGTGACGAGTGGGTACACGGGCTAACATGTTATATCTCTCATTGTTAATCTACTCTTACATGCTCTATTTAATGTTGTTAGTACTTGTTCTACCTCTTATCTGTTATTTTGCTCTTATATGCTTTAGTTGAAGTTATTGCCTTTCTTATTGTCTTGTTACCTCTTATTTGTTGAATCACTTCTAATTAAAGTTGTTATTTGGTAGAAAATTATCTTGTCGAGTTATTGGTGTTGAAGTTGCAATAGCCATTATGTAACGACCTGACCGGTCATTTTGAGCATTTACATCCAGTTCAACTATTTGAAGTCTTGAGTAGCTTCATATGATGTATTATGACCAGTGTGTATTGTCGGCTTTGGTTTTCAGGTGTTTCGAGATTAGTTCGTAAGAATGAATTTCATGTTGTAAGCCTTAAGTTAAAAAGAGTTGACCAAGTTTGAATTTTTGGATTCGATCTCGGATCGGAGTTTTGAGGATTTCGTTAGGTCCGAATGGTGATTTTGGACTCGGGCATATGCCCGAAATTTAATTTGGATATTTCTAGAATATTTTGACGCTGTTTCTTCAAGCATAAGTGGTACGTAATTAAGCAGATGAGCTCCAAATTCAGTTTTGGTTGAAGCATTAGATCCGTATTGAAATTACGGAGCCATAACAAAAAGAATCATCGTATTCGAATATTGTATGAGAGAGTTATGTCCATTTTCCTGTCGGGAAAGATTGTTGTTTTTCTGGGGCAGAGGCAAATCGCATGTATCAAATGCGATTTATAAGTCTCAGGTATCAAATGCGACTTGCATGGACAAATTCTAAAACGGGGGTTTCAGTCATTTTTAACACATTTGGAGCTATGGAGCTCGGATTGAAGCGATTCTTGAGGCAATTTTCACTATATGGATTGGGGTAAGTGATTCTAACTCGGTTTTGGTTAAATTACATGAATCTATTATTGTTTTATCAACAAATTTGTGTTTGGGTTGAAAATGGTAGAAAATTTCATAGACTTTGATTGGGGATTTGAAGGGCGAGTTGTGGTCGGATATGAGTAGTTTTTGTATGGTTGGACTCGTGGTCGAATGGAGGTTCGGATTGTGTAATTTTTGCGTGGGCCCCATCGTTTACTTTTGGTTGACTTTTCGTGTGGAGTTGAGAATTTATTTAAATCGTTAAATTGTAAGCAGTGGAGTATATTTTGATTAATTTGCACATTATTTGACTAGTTTCGGATCGTTTGGCTTTGAATTGAGGAGATAGGAAGGTGTTCAGAGGTTAATACGCGCGGAATGGAATTTCCGGAGTATTGTTTAGCTTGCTCGGCATTGGAGTTGGCTTGTTAGAGGTAAGTAACATTTCTAAACTTGGATCTAAGGGTATAAATCCCGAAAATACGTGTTATATGATTTGTTTGGAGGTGACGCACATGCTAGGTGACAGGCGTGTGGGCGTGCACCGTAGAAATTATGACGTAATTGGTTCCGTGGAATTGTGTAGTCAAATAAGCTTGTGTTTATCCATGTACTTTCTTTGTAAAAGAATTGAGCTGAGAATCATGTTAAAAATCATGCTGAGGCTATGCCAGTATTATTGAGGCCCACAGAGGTCATATTGCTGTTGAATTATTTGTTCAAATTGAAATTTAGTACTCAGTCATCATATCTCAGTCTCTATTATTATTTATTGATACATTATATCATCATTTTTGGGCTAATTTCATGACATTGTGAGCCTGAGAGACTGGAGAGATTGATGACTGAGTGAGGCCGAGGGCCTGGTTGTGAGTGATATTTATGGATCGGGTTGCACGCCGCAGCAGGCCTTATAGGCTTTAGTATTCTGGGATCGGGCTGCACGCCATAGCATATTTTATTTATTTATGCCTGGATCTGGCTTATTATAGCGCTTGAGTTGAAGGAGCCCCTACGAAGTCTGCAGCCCCCACATTTATGTTTGGGATGGACTTTCCAGGGCATGGAGTTGCCTTATTTATTTATATTTGGGATAGACTTCCCAGGGCATGGAATTGCCTTTTTCATTTATATTTGGGATGGATTTCCCAGGGTATGAAGTTGCCTTTACATTTATATTTGGAATGGACTTCCCTGGGAATGGAGTTGCCCCTTTTCATTTATATTTGGGATGGACTTCTCTGGGCATGGAGTTGCCCCTGATGGATCTTCCCTGGGCATTTATCTTGCCTAATTATTTATATTGAGGGATGGATCTTCCCTAGGCATGTATTTTGCCTAATTATTTATATTGAGGGATGGATCTTCCCTAGGCATGTATTTTCCCTATACAGTACTGAGTGAATATATGGGATGGACTTCCATGGGCTGGATTAGCCATATACAGTACTGAGTGACTGTGCGCGAGTTGTCATTTATATTTGGGTTGGATCTACCCTATACAATGCCGAGTGACTGAGTGTGCTGAATATTGAGCGTGATGAGAATGCGAGATAGTGAGATTGAGTACTGTGAGAGTGTGAGTACATGAGTTCATCATTGTGCTGCCTTGCATTAGACATGCATACTTGATATGTAGGCATAGAGAAGTATTTTTACTCATGCCATCTTATAATGAAATTTCTTATCTGTCGTTAAAGTTTTTGAGAAAAATCACAGATTTCAGACTTACTCATATTTTCGATGATTTTCGGCAAGAAAATGTTTATTTTCCGGAATTGAATACGAGCTGAGCATTTTATTATTGAGTTATTACTTGTGCTGCTTTAAATTGTGTTGTTATGAGATGTTATTGTGTCACGACCCAAACCCACTGGGTCGTGATGGCGCCTCTCGTAAAGACAATGTTAGCCAACAGAACATTAACTCCTCAAATATCTAACAGTTATTAATCATAAATAAGCTTAAAGCAGGAACATCATAACCAATATTACGGAATAACCGCGATAACAAGGATGCCAACCCAAATCCAGCCCGTAATCGGGGTGTCACAAGTCATGAGCCACTACAAAGTTTAATATCTACTACAAGACTGTATCTAAGAACATAATCCGAAGATAAACGAAGTACAGATAATAAAGAAGAAACGGGGCTGTGGACGCTGACAGCTGCCTCGTCTCTCCGGGTTCGCCTGGTCTGGATGGAAATCAGCGCTTAGGAACGAACTCTGCTATGCCTGTATCTACATACACGGTGCAGGGAGTAATGTGAGTACTCCGACCCAGTGAGCAATAAAAATGAATAATGACTGAGAATATAAAATCCCACACAGGCACAGATAATGCTATCTCAAATAGTAAAATCAAGTAAACAGTAGGAACCAGTGAAACATAGCAAGAAATTCTCTTTCAAAACAATTAATAAAACAAGTATGCTCAAGTATGGTCAGTCATTGTTACCTGACCGGTCAGCCATTATTACCTGACCCAACGCGTGTTTCAGTGCCATTGTTACCACTGGTCAGCCATTGTTACCTGACTGGTCATCCATTGTTACCTGACCAAACGTGTGTTTCAGTGCCATTGTTACCGCTGGTCAGCCATTGTTACCTGACTGATCAGTCATTGTTACCTGACCAAAACACGTATGACAGTGTCATTATTACCACTGTCCAATTCTAAATGGGTACCCGCGCTCACTGTGGGTGTGCAGACTCCGGAGGGGCTCCTACAGCCCAAGCGCTATCAACAAGGCCTGAAAGCCTGAACAGTATCAATACGAGGCCTGAAAGCCTCCTCACCTCACTCATCATGCCCTCATATAAGGCCCTCGGCCTCAATCAGTCCAGAAATAGTCAACAGCCCCTCGGGCAACAGTAAAGCAATAATACTCAGCTCAAACAATAGTTCAAATATCAGTTTATAACTCCAAGTTTGAGTAAATATGGCTGAGTTCAAGAAACAGTGTAAATCACATGGACTGAGTTCAAATAATATTTCAAACAGTGAGGAAAACAGTGATGATAGTTCATAAAGAGTTCAAACAGTCGGCAATAAGCCCCAAATATGGCAATAAGCCCAAATCATAGTGAAAACAACAAGTCATTGCTAATACGCGGTAAAATATCATCCGGACTGGACCAAGTCACAGTCCCCAATAGTAAATGACCCCGCGCTCGTCATGGAACGCGTGTCTCATCTCAACATAGCACCAAGTTGTGCAAATCCGGGGTTTCAAACCCTCAGGACGTCATTCAAAATCATTACTCACCTCGAACCGGTGAAATCTCTAGCTCGCGACGCCTTTGCCCCTCAAACCGACCTCTACGCACGTCGAATCTAACCAAAACCACAAGGAATACGTCACAATAGGCTAATGAATCATAACCCAATCGAAAAGACTCGAAAAATATCAAAAATCACGAAGTTGGCAAAACCCGAGCCCCGGGCCCACTTCTCGAAAAATTACAAAATTCACATCACCGGATTCCTCGTCTCGCCACGAGTCCGTACATATCAAATTTACCAAAATCGGAGTCCAATTGACCCCTCAAATCCCTATTTTAAACTCTCATAAGTTCAAGCCCTAAACCACCATTTTTGACCTTTGATTCCTTGATTATTCAGTCTAAATCCATGTTTTTACACCATAAAATTGAAGTTTAAGTTCAAGAAACTTACCTCAAGTCGTTCCCCCTTGAATCCCTCTTTAATCTCCACCAGGAGGCTCTCAAAATCATCAACCATGGAGGAAAAATGACCCAAAATCGCGGATATAAACTCACTGCCCAGAATTTTTCGGAATTACTGTTCACACGTGCGGTACTGTTCACGCGCGCGGTACTATTCACGTGCGCAGTACTTTTCACGCGCTTAAAAAAAAAACCAGCAACTGCCCAATAAATTGCAGCAGTTTTTGTTTCACTAAAATGGCTCTAACTCCGTCATGCGAACTCGGAATTAGACGATTCTTGTTCCTATGAGTCACAAATAATAATACGAACACAACCCTTCAATCAAAAATCAATTCGGAGCTCATTTTCCCAGTTCAATACCCATTTCGCTCGTTAAACAATTAACTCATATTTCGCGTCAAAAACCCAATCACGACTTGCTGAAATTAGACCAAAATTTCCAGATCAGTCCTATAATTCATTATCAAAATTCCGAAAGTCTCGAAATCAAATTTGGATCTCTAGAACTAAAAATGAACCTTTAGATCATTACATGCTTATGCTCAAAACAGCAAAAATCTTCCAAAAACTCTTCCAAAACTTATCCGAGCCTCATGGGACCCCGACCAAACATGCCAACATAGTTCATAACATTATTCAAACCTGTTCCAATCATCAAAGCACCTCAAACAACATCAGATTACCCAAACCTCATCGAATTCAAGCCTAATTTTTTAAAAACTTCCGAAATACTCTTTCGATCAAAAACCCGGCCAAACGACGTCCGAATGACCTGAAATTTTGCACGCACATCAAAAATCACATGTCGAAGCTACAACAACTCTCGGAATCCCATTCCGACCCTCGGATCAAAATCTAACCTATCAACCGGAATTCGCCAAAATACTAACTTCGCCGATTCAAGCCTAATTCTACACCGGACCTCCAAATTCAATTCCGATCGCACTCCTAAGTCACAAATCACCTCCCGAAGCTAACCGAATCACCGGAAATCACATCCGAGCCCTATAACTCATAAGTCAACGTCCGGTTGACTTTTCCAACTTAAGCCTTCCTTAAAGAGACTAAGTGTCTCATTTCTTATCAAAACCAATCTGAATCAACCCTAACACACCACATACCGATAATGAAACATGAAGAAGCATAAAAATGGGGAAAACAGAGCAGTAACACATGAGACGACGGGTCGGGTCGTCACATATTGGTTATTGGTGTGGACTCTGACCTTGGTACAAGCTCAGCACTACTTTCAGCCTAAGCTTAGGTTTGCAACTCATTAAGTACATAGGATCGGTTGTACTCATACTACACTTCTGCACCTTACATGCAGATTTTGGATGATGATGTTGCTATGTATAGGGGGAGCTGACATTGAAGATGTATCTGCAATCCGGTTACAGCTGCCTCTTGTCCTAGGTAGCTTTGGAAAATTTTAATCTGTTCGCGTTTATTTCAACAGATGAATTATTTTTATTTCATGCTAGTTTTGCAAATTTTAAATCTTAGAAGCTCATGATTTGTACTACCAGTCCTTGGGGAGTGTATTAGAGTCAGTTCAATATCTTTAAAAATCGAATTGTTGTTATTTGGCTTACCTAGCGGGTGAGGTTAGGTGTCATCACAACTCGTTAGATTTTAGGTCGTGACACATTATAGGCAAAGTTGTTAATTTTTGAGATACCTTTCCTTGTTGAACATTCTCATTCATTTTGTTATTGTTGAAATTCTTGTACACATTGTGGTTGAGCCATGTGCTATTTGTTGTTGACTTTGTGGCAAGTTGTGGCATATGGGAACTTGTGGTGCGAGTTGTGATTGTATTTTGATATTGATACGCATGCGATGGCATAACGCTAGGGGTTGATACGCATACAATGAGATAAGGTGATCTTGATACGCGTATTGCTTGTAGGGAACTACTTGAAGCCACGCTGTGAGATAAGGTGGGCTAAAACACGTGTAGCTACTTCAGAAAAAATAATTTTTAAAACTAAATGTAAGGCTCATGCGGTGATATAAGAAAAGATTGTGATTGAAATTGTGAAATGTGAATATGAGGTGGTACCTCGATTGTGATTGTCATTGTACATTCCATGTTGGAACAACTTGTTGATTTGAACTGTCATTGTTCTTCCTTCAATCATTCAACCGCATTTTGATTGTGCTTGGTTATTCATTGTTATCTTGGTGTTGTAACAATTGTGGTTTCTTGTGTGAGTCATGCATTCTACGTGATTTGTTGTGTTGCTGTAACATGCCAATTTGTGCCTCCGTTATAATTTGGTGAATTGATTGTCAATATGAATTTAATTGTGTGGAGTCACTATATCATATTCTGTTGAGTTGTTGGTAACATAATGGTTTAAATAAAATAATTATTAACATGCTTTATTCTATGTGCCTCTTAAGATAGAACTCGTTATCTTACTCGGTGCCTTATTATTCTAAATGGTTATCGCACTTTCATTATAATTGGGTTCTCAAATTATACTCATCACCTTATTAGATGTTTACCTTACTTTAAATTATTATCATGTTTTTCCTTAACAAATTTATATATTTAATTCGTTAATTTAACTTATGTTTTGCTTTGTTTAAAAATAATACTTTTACTCAATTTTATTGATTTCTAAACTAAACCCATCTTATACTCTGTTTCGTACAAATTGTATATTATTTTACTATGCTTGATTTCTAAAATAAACTCATTATTTCATTTGACACCTTACTTTATTCAAGATTGTTATTATGTTTTATGGTGCTTAAATATATCTGTCGTTCATCTAAATTAATATTTATCACGGTTGCAAAGTATATGGTAGCACGTGGGCTATGCCGTGGGAACGTGATTGTAAGTCCATGCATTTGGGAGCGATTTGATTATTTGAGTTGTCATTCATTTTTCCTTATTTAAGTTCATTTACATCTCATCAGTGTTCTGATTATGTTGTTTCTTTATTATACATTTACTACTTGCTGCCATTTATGTTTCTATTGCTTCACTGTTCGTTGTAAATTAATAATTTTTCCGTCGTTGGTCTTCATTGATGTTCTTTCCATTGTTAGCTTATGTATATCTTGAATAGATACCCTCGTCACTACTCTACCGAGGTTAGGCTTGATACTTACTGTGTACCGTTATGGAGTACTCATGCTACGCTTCTGCATATTTTTTTGTAGATATAGGTATTCTGATTGTGTTGTTGAGAGTTGCATATGCACGGCGGGTGACTTCAAGGTATACCTGCTTGATGTTCGTAGGCCTCGGAGTCACCATCTTTCTTTATTATGCTACTATTAAATTGTAATTCAAAACAATATTGTGTTTAGATATTCTAGTGTGTTTTAGTAGTGCTTATGACTCCGTACTACAGGTTTTGAGCGATGTATAACTATTGACCGCTTGCGACTATGTATGTCATTTAATGGTTTATGATAAATGATTAAATAGTTCAATGCTGTTATTAAATCAGCATGTGTTAAGCTTACCTAGTCGTAGAGACTAGGTGCCATCACGACATCCTAAGGTGGGAAATTGGGGTCGTGACAAGTTGGTATCAGAGTTCTAGGTTTATAGGTGCTACGAGTCATAAGCAAGTTTAGTAGAGTCTTGCGGATCGGTATGGAGATGTATGTACTTATCTTCGAGAGGCTACAAAACTTTTAGGAACCACTCCTTTCATTCCTTATCGTGCGATATTGATTCAACTTTAAGTATATATCTTATATCCCTTTCATCCACTCGTGTATGATATTGTGCGTTAAGTACCAGCTATGCTCTAATGGTTTGTAATGTTGTGGATGGGCTATGAGGGGGCCATACATGCTCGATCATTATCTTGAGGTATTATCCAAACTAAGGACGCGGACGTGTTGGTAGATCTTCAGTTGTTGAGGTGTGGGATGCAATTGGTTCGTGTATCTGATTGGTGCCGTACGAACTTATGAAGGTTGGTAATGTGGATCATCAGATGTTGTGCCATATGACTTCGCGCCAAGTGGGGGAGTCTACTATCGATGATCAGATTGCATGGGCAAGTGTCATATCAGTCTTGGGTCTGAGGTGCATATGCAGTGTTGAGGGGTTCCCCGGAATCGTACATGACTAAGATATGAGATTTTCATGGGATCATTGATAAATCTACATTCTAGTATCAGAGAGGTTAGAGAAACATCTTCAGATTCACAGAAGGTCTCTTCAAAGTGGGTATCTCGGTTGCAACATTGTTGGGTGCTCTAGAGGGAATACAGCAATTTATGGGTTTTCGGACGACGTGGTTCATGCTAGGGTCTTCCGCAACGAGCTTCGACTTAGGATCATTATGTAGCAATAAGGGAAAGTGTTGACCTGAAGACAAGTCGAGGATGATTAGCAAAAATGGGTCAGCTTGGTGGTGTTGGGTCAGCATAGCAACAAAGGTAACTGGTCTTTTGGTGTGTTAATGCTCCACCAGTGTTCTGTGCCAATACTCTTGGGTTTGACGGCCTACGTGACTTGGTTGAGTTGGGGAAGTTCAGTTCTGATGGCTTGGTGATATGCCGACTGGCCTCGAAGAGTTCTTGATAGTGTCGATCACAACTTGAGCTAGATTTCTGCTACCGGCACAAGGAACGTGTTGCGTGTTATGATTTTTGCCTGGATGGGGTCATGGGTTCTAGACAACATGGATGAGTTTAGATGTTTAGCAGAATGCTAGCATTATTTGATACCACCTAAGAAGGGTGTGCACTCCAGAAGGCACATTGTGTTTCGACTTGCGGATACCTAACTCGTATTACGCTAATCGCTTGGTTGATCAACTGCTGAGGTCAAGATTTTACTTTGTGGCACGAAAGAATTACAGAAGTACTTCTCGTGGGCTGACCATATATGGGAATGTGTCAGTTATTTGAGTAGTGTAGTTGTGATCGGATATTGAGATTCTAGTATTCTAGGGATTTGAAGACTAAGAGGATTCTCGAGGTAGATTGTTCCATGGTTGTGAACGGTGAAGGTATGTTAAGAGGTTGGCAAATGATGGTATGTACTATAGATATGTTATTTGGGCTTTTTGGAGGCTATCTACCTACTTTGGAAGGATCAAAATTAATTTGGAGGCTACTAGTAGGTCTAATAAGGATGTATGTTCTAAATCGGGTCAGATTTATCTATTCAGCACAGTTATTGTAGAGGGGTATGTTATCGGTTAGGGTGCATCACATTCGTGTTCTGATGTGTTACTCTCCTATACTGCGATGGGTTGTGATCTGTTGGTTATTTGCATACCGATGTGGTTATGTTTGGGCTTTGTAGCAAAATTCGAGCGAGATTGCTCTTGGGGTGTTGAATGGTTAATTGTGCCTTGGTTATGGTCTTCCTGTTTCTGGTATATTGTGATATCCATATCTTTATAGTTATGGTCTCGCATTTTATGTGTTTGATGTTGATATGCTTATGGTTGTTAATTGTGAATATCATGGATCGACGTATTTCAGGTGGACCGAAGTCGGGTTGGGTCATGCATCGCAGCGATGTTATGCTAGGATATGATCCTTTGTGCTTATTTCGTGTGTTATGTTTCCCCTTGTGTGGTGGATTGATAGCATTGCGCTTCGTGGTGGTATCTATTGAGCTGGCAGGATGGTTTCTTCATTTCCATTCTCTTTCCATCATTGGATATATTTTAGTTATTGTTTGTTGGTGCACGGATTGCATGGTGTGTGGCTCTAAGTAGGATTTGTGTGACAGGTCGGTCGAGTAGCTTGTACTGGATGAGGTGAGGTTATTAGGCCTGAAATGAGTGCCATCGGATTTGATTAAGGTATGTTTGCAAGAATTGTGTCACTAGTCGACTTAGATTTTGGCTATGGTTCTTATCGACCAAGAGAGCTCCACGACTTGTTAACCTAATGGGTGGTTATGCGTTTCTGTATGTTCCTTTCATCATTCGCAGTGTACGAAGGTTTAGAACAAGGTTTTACTTGATATGAGGTTTGTTACCGTTGTCGGGTTGGTCATTGAGCAACTATTGCGGTTGGAAGTTATTGCTATGAGTATTTGAGTTATGTGGTGTATCATGTGATTATGTATTGAGATATGGTTATGGATTGATACCGCTTGTTCATAATTATATAGTGCATAGATTCAAGAATCGGGTCACATAATGAGTTCCGAATGTTGGGGATTTGGGTTTTAAGGTTTATGGACTAAGGTTGAAAAAAGGATCCTCCGTTAGGTGGTGGTGTCAGGCTTATATGGATTGGGGTGATGTGGAATCACCCATGGTTATGTGTATGGTGAGGGTATATGGCAATATGATGGCTTTGGAACAACTCTTGACACGTTCGAGGACGAACGTATATTTAAGTGGGGGGAGAATGTAACGACCCGACCGGTCGTTTTGAGCTTTAGCATTCCATTCGGTGGTTTTAGACTGTGAGTAGCATCATATTATGTTCTATGACTTACGTGTAAAGTTGGTTTCGATTTTCGAGCGGTTTAGGATTGACTTGAAAGAATGATTCTCGTTTTAGAAAATTTAAGTTGGAGGAGTTGACCAAGATTTGACTTTTAGGTAAACGGACTCGAAATCGGGTTTTAATTATTCCAATAAGTTTGTATAATGATTTTGGACATGTCCACAAAGTTTGGTTAAATTCCGATAAGTTTTGGATAAGTTTTGGTTGTGTGGTGATTGTTTTCGGTTTCGACGTCGATTTGAGCATAAATGTTACCATATTTAGTGAATGACCTTTGTTTCGTGTTTCGACTAAACCATTATACTCGTATCGTAATTTTGGAACCATATCAACTGAAATCATCAAGTTTCGACATCATATGAGGAATTTATGGTCATTTTACTAAAAATTGGGTTGCCAGAGTTTTCAGATTAATTATGAAATTGCCACTAAATTTATATTTAAAAATCTCCACTATTTTCAAATATTAAAACCAACATATCTCTTTCATTATAAGGTCAAATGGAGTGATTCAAAAGCCTAACTTAATTAAAATTTCACGAGGAATCCGTTGGAGGCATCAAAAGTGAGTTTCGGGATTGTTTGGCATAAGAAACAAGGCAGAACAGCTGGATGTTTGATGGTAGGCTATAATCTCGTATTTTAGTCTCTTATTGCACTCTAATTCACTGCACTTTAATTGTGTTTGAGCTTTAATCTCTAGCATTTGGTACTTATTGTATGTTTTATACCTTGTAGGAGTGATTCCGAGTGATGTAGATGTTATGGAGCTAATTCGAGCTATTTGGAGCTTTGAAGTCTCAGTAAAAGTCCAAAGGAGTAAGCCGGGATCGCGTTCGAGGGTCGAGAACCACATCTGGATATCAAAAAGCAAGCAACAAGGATCACTCTGAGAAAAGTACACTGCTGCGGCACGTGGGGTGGTGCGTGGTGTGCCGCAGTAGTGTAATTTGGCAGCCTGTTGAATTTATATGATCTCTGGAAATCCCCACTAACACCATGTGTGGCGCGTCTCCCCATGCAGCGGACTTGTGCAAATTTTAGAGAGCCAATGTCCTATTTCGGCTAGGAGAAGGTGGTTTCGTCTGAAGCCGACCCTACTTAGTATAAATACATGGGAAAACGTTATTTTCTGTACTTTGACACATATTCGACCTAAGGAGGTTAAGGAGGTGTTGGAACGACACGAGAACAAGGATTTCATCATTCCTTCCTCACTCAAGACCCGAGTTTGAATTGAATTTATGTTTTCCTATACTTTTATTATATTTGTGATGAATTACTCCATGTCAATGGAGTAGTTCTCTTTTGGGTTTGATGGATTTGGTGTATTGATGATTTTTTTGCGGATCATAACTCTAGTTTTATGTATTGAAGCATTTTTGGATGAATTTATTGTTGCATCTATATTCACTTGTTCATGTAATCGAGAGAGGCGTAACTTGTGATATCTTTACATTATATTGTTGGTTGAGTTCATTAATTATGCTTAGTAATCGAAAGAGGCTAGTAGAATCATTGATTAAACCTAGTTAGGAGGATAATCGAGAGAGGTTCTCCTAAAGACCAATCCACTAAGCATTCTTGCATATCTTCACAAAGCTTAAATTGGTTCATCTCGTGAGGTTGAGACTTGATCGAGAGAGGAGTTTCTACTAAACAATTAAACTAATAATCGAATGAATTAGAGAGACTTACTTGACATTAGAAGTGAATTATCTTGAGTTAAATTCCAGACAATTATCTTGCACCTGTCCTATCAAAACCCTATTTCCTCCCATTGATATCTTTATGTGCTTAATCATTGTTTCGATTGTCATTAGTCATTAGCTTTATATTCTTAGTTAATTTTAGTATTAATCACATAAAATCTCAATTGTTGATTCTCATGGATAGCAACCAAGCTAGAAACTACGAGAATACTGTTTAACCCTAACCCCTGTGGATACGATATTATACTATACTATATTTGATTAGCGAGCATAATCTAAGTGGTGTTTTGCGCTCGTCACGTTTTAGTTATTAATGTTGTTGGAGTTTTTCTCATCTTGAAAGTTTGGTATTTGGAGAATTCAAGGATGTTCTTCAAGTTTCTTCTATGGGGTAAGTATTTTCTACTCGGTTTTGATTATATTCCGTGATTCTATCTTCATTTTTAGCATTTGATTGATGATTTTAAAAGAACTTGGGGGGTTTTATCTAAACATTCCCAAAGTGAATTTTTGAGTTTTGATCACTGATTCGAAGTCGGAATTGAGTGAAATTAGTATGGTTGGACTCGTAATTGAATGTGTTGTCGGATTTTGTGAGTTTTGTCAGGTTCTGGGGTGCGGGCCCGGGTTTGACTTTTTGGTTGACTTTGGGTAAATGTGTAAAGATTCGACCTTTATTTTGAGCCGTTCGGAGGATGATTTGAGCGGGATGGAACTTCTAGTGTATCGATTGGGCTTGTTTGAGGTAAGTATCTTGCCTAACTTTATGTGGGAGACACCACCTCTTAGGATTTAGGTTGATTGTGCTATTTATGTTATGTGAAAGCCGTGTAGGCAAGGTGACGAGTGGGTACACGGGCTATATGTGGATTTGACCGATTTAGATTATATAAACTCTTTCCATGACTTTAATTGAATTGTCATGACATGTTATATCTCTCATTGTTAATCTACTCTTACATGCTCTATTTGACGTTGTTAGCACTTGTTCTACCTCTTACTTGTTATTTTGCTCTTATATGCTTTAGTTGAAGTTGTTGCGTTCCTTATTGTCTTGTTACCTCTTAATTGTTGAATCACTTTAAATTGAAGTCGTTATTTCATGGAATATTATCTTGTTAAGTTATTGGTATTGAAGTTGTAATAGCCATTATAGGCGAAGTTGTTAATTGTTGAGATACCTTTCCTTCTTGAGCATTCTCATTCATTTTGTTATTGTTTAAATTTTTGTACACATTGTGGTTGAGCCATGGGCTATTTATTGTAGAAATATTGGTGTTGTTGACTTTGTGGCATATGGAACGTTGTGGTGCGAGTTGTGATTGTATTTTGACATTGATGCACATGCGGTGGTATAAGGCTAGGGGTTGATATGCATGCGGTGAGATAAGGTGGGCTTGATACGCGTGTTGCTAGTAGGGGAACTACTTGAAGCCATGCGGTGAGATAAGGTGGGCTAAAACGCGTTCGAGAAAAATAATTTTCAAAACTAAATGTAAGGCTCATGCGGTGATATAAGAAAAGATTTTGATTGAAATTGTGAAATGTGAATATGAGGGGGTACCTCGGTTAAGATTTTTATTGTACATTCCATGTTGGAACAACTTTTTGAGTTGAACGGTCATTGTTCTTCTTCAACCATTCATCCGCATTTTGATTGTGCTTGGTTATTCGTTGTATCTTGGTATTGTAACGATTGTTGTTTCTTGTGTGAGTCATGCATTTTACGTGATTTATTATGTTGCTTTAACATGTCAATCTGTGTCTCCGTTATAATTTGGTGAATTGATTGTCAATGTGAATTTAATTGCATGGAGTCACTATATCATATTCTGTTGAGTTGTTGGTAACATAATGGTTTAAATAAAATAATTATTAACATGCTTTATTCTATGTGCCTCTTAAGATAGAACTCGTTATCTTACTCGGTGCCTTATTATTCTAAATGACTATCGCACTTTCATTATAATTGGGTTCTCAAATTATACACATCACCCTGTTAGATGTTTCCCTTACTTAAAATTGTTATCATATTTTTCCTTAACAAATGTAATATTTAATTCGTTAATTTAACTTATGTTTTGGTTTGTTTAAAAATGATACTTTTACTCAACTTTATTGATTTCTAAACTAAATCCATCTTATGCTCTGTTTCGTACAAATTGTATATTATTTTACTTTACTTTATTTCTGAAATAAACTTATTATTTCATTTGACACCTTACTTTATTCAAGATTGTTATTATGTTTTATGGTGTTTAAATATATCTGTCGTTCATCTAAATTAATATTTATCACGGTTGTAGAGTATATGGTAGCACGTGGGCTATGCCGTGCGGAGGTGATTGTTATTGTGGGCACGCGGCCATATGTGTAAGATTTTAGAAATTGTGGTCCATGATTTATAGTTTATGAGGTGTGGTGCCTCAGGGTAATTCTTGTTGTAAGTCCATGCGTTGGAGCGATTTGATTATTTGAGATGTCATTCATTTTTCCTTATTTGAGTTCATTTACATCTCATCGGTGTTCTGATTATGCTGTTTCTTTATTACTCGTTTACTACTTGCTGCCATTTATGTTTCTATTACTTCATTGTTGGTTGTAAATCAATAATTTTTCCGCCGTTGGTCTTACATTGATATTCTTTCCATTGTTAGCTTATGTATATCTTGAACATGTTTCTATGTCTAGTAGGTGTCTTGACCTGGACGAGGCTTGATACTTACTGTGTACCGTTGTGGTGTACTCATGCTATGATTCTGCATATTTTTGTGCAAATCCAGGTATTCTGATTGTGTTGTTGAGAGTTGCATCTGCACGGCGGGAGACTTCAAGGTATACCTACTTGACATTTGCAGGCCTCGGAGTCACCATCTTACATCATTATGCTACTGTTAAATTGTAATTCAAAACGATATTTTGTTTAGAAATTCTAGTGTGTTTTAGTAGTACTTATGACTCCGTACTACCGGTTTTGGGAAATATATAACTATTGGCCGCTTGTGGCTATGTATGCAGGGGAGGATTTACATGGACCCACGGGGTGTCACGGGACACCGCTTCGTCGATTTTTTTTACTATTTATATATGTAAAAATAATAAGTAAAACAAAAATACAAGATAAAACCATTAAAAGTGACACCAGTTGCAACAAAACAGCTCAGTAGTCTAGTGATTGACAGCTTCATGTTTGTTGTGAGAGGTCTTGGGTTCGAACTCCCTTGGCTCCACAAAATATTTTTTGACTGTTACGGGCCTCTTACTAGAAATAGTGACACCGCTTATGAAGCGATCGGGTTGTTACAACCTATCTATGCGACATAATTATCTCAAATATGTGCAGTAAAACATATTTTTAGTTTAAATTATAATGTAGTTAATTTCAATAAAAATTGAAGAACTTCAATAATAAATACGAAAGGGAAGGAAAATTTAATTTAAATTCTTATTGGAAGTAATTCTAAAATGATAATTATTACAATTATTAGTAGATTTATGACATATAATAAAAAGAACTTTTCTATTTAAACTTTGAACTAATTCAGTACTACCAATTTAAAAAAATAATAGATATTATTCGTGTTATAGATAAATACTAAATGAATTAAAATTAAATATTATAGAACAAAAATTAATGTATAAAGAGGAGAATAGAGATAATGTGATGCTATCTATACTTCAAGTTTGTTAGTCATATTATAATAAAAATGGAGTAATATGAAAGAATATCAAGTCCGATGGCAAGTGGAGCGTCAATATGGGCTTGGTCCGTTGGGCTGGCCCAGCCCAGCCCGTGATTTAGCAGGGTTGTGCTAGAATTTTTGGAGCCCATTAAAATGAGGCTTTTAAGTTCGCTCCGAGTAAGCCCGTGGCCCGTAAGGCTTGACTGAGGCTGGGCTGGATCGACCCGCGGGCCTAATAAAAATACGTATTTAAAATATATATATATAATGTAAAAAGTACATGACAAAAAATAGTAAGAAGAGTATCCAAAGCTTAAAGTTTATTAAGCTCATCATATTAAAAGATCAAAGTCTTAAAACGTTAATTAGTTTTAAAAATTTAATTATTCATAATATTTAACTAATTAATATTGCATACGAATTGTAGATGTAGATGAAAGTGAAGATATTAAGACAACCTTCTCACAAGCGGATTCAAATGTGTTTGATGAAGATGATGTGTTGGATATCCCATAAGCGTATAGACGTTCTCTTGAGTACTTTTATTTGAGTTTGACTTTTAGTGAATAAAATACAGTCTTGTCTTTATTTTTTTACTATTTATTGTGATATATTGGAATAATATAAAAGTTATTAAGTCTTGTGAAATTTTTCCAATAAGATTTTTTTTAACTTTTAAATATTTATCTTTTTTAGGTTAGAACATAAAGAAAAAATATAAGATTTTATCTTAAAAAATAATGGGCCGGCCCGTGGGGGCCCGCAGCCCATATAGGGCTGGGGTGGACTGACCATTATAAGGCCCATCAAAATGGTGGGCTAGCCCAGCCCAACCCGTCAATTGCTAAAGCTCATGTGGGTTGGGCTGGGTAGCCCGACCCCGCCCATATTGATAGCTCTATTCATTAACCCTACAAACCTATGCACAAGAACCCTAGGCCCAAAATCTAGCTATATCTCTCGTGATTTGTTGCTTCTTTTCGGATTCTCTTGCCCCTCACATCTGATTATGTGCACATTGAAGGTACACATATATCAATTTCGAACTACTAACAATTATTAGAGCATTTTTTGAATTAGCTTATATGCACCTTCAATATTTTATTAGATATAACGTCAAAGGGAGTGGCATAGTGATCAGCAAAGTGGATGAGAAATATGAGGTTTCAGGTTTAAATTTCAGCGAAGGCAGAAATACTAAATGATTTCTTCTCATCTGTCTAAGCCTTAGCGAACAGAGTTACCTCGTACATGTTACTAGTGGAAGGCGGCGAGTATCCCATGAAATTATACATCACAGTTATAAAAAATATTATAGATATATTCTCAATTGATATAATTGGATATTTTACTGGTATTGGAGTCTCAACACAATTACCAACTTCCAATTATGGGTAAGCAAACCAATTTAAAACGAATTTAATTTTCTGCGCACTATGGGTGACACAACGCATGTTGGGATTCATAGTCTAGATAATAGTTTAGAAGATAGTTAGTATGTGTATTAGTGGTCCAAAATGCATTTAGTAATTGGACCTCAACTAGTATTTATTGTATTTGGGCCTCCAGGTCATATAAAAGAGGCTGAATCTGAAACTAAAGAAGGATAACGAAGAAAGATTTTATTTTTTGTAAAGTTTGGAATAATGAAAATACAGATTTTCCTCTCTCTTCATGTCTTAGAACCCTAACTGGGTATTTTCGATTTTTTCCCTCAATCCTTGATTCTAACATGGTATCAGAGCCATAGTGCTTGAGATCTGTTTCTCCGTCGATGAGTAATGATATTGGTGATGTTTCTCTGCAAAATTTCGATCCGATTTTGTGATCGCCGGAGATCGAAATCTAGGTTTTTTTTGCGAAGAGGAGATTGTTGGTGAAAAGGAGTTTTCTTTTCAATTTGACGCCGTAATTTATTGATTCGGACTGAGTCGATCCTGTTTCAGCTTATCTCCTCCAAATTTTTCCGTCTTTTTCTTCATTTTCTCTCAAGGCCGTCCCCTTCCGGTAGCGAACGGTGCTCTCGGTAACATCGTTTCATCTCCCTAGTTATATGTTAGCTCATTGCTGCTGTTCCTTGTTCTGCATGTGCAATTTTGACTGTTTTTTTTAGAAATCCTCAAACCCTAAATTTCACTATTGTTAGTAGTCTGTTTTAATTTGCTGTTGTGATCGATTGTCAGTATGACAAATAATTCTGATACTTCAATCGATGCTGTAGGGACTTCATCCCGTACTGCTTTTCATCCGGATGATTACACTCATCCATGTCACCCACTTTATATTCATCCCTCTGACATTTTAGGCGCTTCTCTAGTTTTTACTCCTTTTGATGGGTCTGGTTATTCTAGCTGGCGTAGGACTATCCTAGTAGCCTTGTCTGTTTGTAATAAGTTGGATTTCATCAATGGCTCATTTGTGAAGCCAACTGCTGAGTCTCCATTAGCAAGGCAATGGCAGAGATGCAATGATTTGGTCATTTCTTGGTTAACAAACTCCCTTACCAAAGAAATATCTCGTAGTGTTGAGTACTCTGAGTTAGCCAAAGACATTTGGAATGAACTTGATGAGAGATATGGAAAGGCTGATGGAGCTAGATTGTTTGAACTTAAGAAAGAATTATCACACATATCTCAAGGCTCACTAGACATAGCATCCTATTTTAATACCATAAAACAACTCTGGGATGAGATATCTTCTATTTCTGTCAATCATTTGTCTGTTTGCACATGTGGGGGTAATAAGAAAGCTGAAGAAGAACAGAAAGTCTTATCAATTCTTAATGGGACTCAATGATACTTATCTCCAAGTAAGGAGTAACATAATCATGATGAAGCCCTTGCCCTCAATGAATACTGTGTACAACATTCTTCTGGCTGATGAGAAACAGAGACAGGTGTCCTCTGCATCTCAATTCAATAACAATTCTGCCTCCTTCAATGTTGGGGTCTCCAAACAGACCTTCCTATCCAAGATCAATTTTGACTCTCCCAGACCACAAAATTCTTATTCAAGGTTTAGCTCAGAGTCTCAAAGGCCATCCCTGATCTGCAAGTATTGCAAGAAACCAGGGCATACTATTGAAAAGTGCTACAAATTGCATGGGTTTCCTCCAAATTTCAAGTTCACTAAGGGACCTGGCCCTAGGAAATCTGCTGCACATGTTGAGGTTGATCATTCTGGTGATGTTGCTGCACCTGTTGAATCTGAGTCTGCCCAAGCTTCTGCAGTCCCTGGATTAACTAAAGATCAGTACTCTCAGCTTATGATGTTGCTGCAGCAGTCTCACATTTCCACTCCATCTTCTCCTCCTACACTCATGGCATCTGCCAATTTTGCTGGTATGCTTATGCCTGAGAATGGTTCAGTCAGAACTTGTTTACTTACTAAAATAGACAATGTTATTTGGATCATAGATTCTGGAGCCTCAGATCACATGACATCTGATAAATCCCTTCTTTTCAACATACAAACATTATCTGTTCCTTACCTAGTGTCTCTTCCAAATGGTTACAAAGTTAAAGTTCACAATGTGGGTTCTTTAGCCTTGTTTCCTGATCTAATTCTTCACAATGTGCTTTATATTCCTAGTTTTAAATACAATCTTATTTCTGTATACCAGCTTGTTGCTAAACCTCGTCACATGGTTCAGTTTACCAACACTGGTTGTACTTTTCAGGGCCCTTCTCTGAAGAAGCCAGTGGTACTTGGTAGACCTGACAGTGGATTGTACAAGCTGATTCAACTGCCAATGGTCTCAAACTCTATGTTTTCTGATTCAATTTTACCTTCTGTTTCTCCTTGCAATCCTCCAAGTGTTGTTCTTTCTAATGCTTGTTCTAGTGTTCCTGGTAGTAATACAAGTTTGTCTGTTACTTCTGCTGAAATGTCTGATGATGTACATTTGAATAAAGTGAATAAAATTGATGTTGTTTGGCACTATAGACTAGGGCATCTACCTTTCTCTAAAATGAAGCATGTACCTGATCTTGGAACCACACTATCATCTAAGCAATCTTTTGTTTGCCCCATTTGTCCCTTGGCTAAACAAACCAGATTACCCTTTCCTGATAGTTCTATACAGTCAACCACACCTTTCCAATTACTCCACATTGATACCTGGGGACCTTATCACACCACTACATACTCTGGTTCCAAATATTTTTTAACTATTGTTGATGATCATACTAGAGCTACTTGGACTCACCTTTTGGGAGCCAAGAGCAATGCTTTTGACATTCTAAAGGCCTTTATTGCTATGGTTGAAACTCAATTCCACACTAAAGTCCAAACTATTAGAAGTGACAATGCCCTAGAGTTAGGCTCCAGCTTGTCTGGATGTCAATTTTTTGCTGAAAAAGGTATTGTACATCAGACTTCCTGCCCTCATACCCCTCAACAGAATGGGGTAGTGGAAAGGAAACATAGACATCTACTTGAGACTGCCAGGGCTCTACTGTTTCAATCTCACCTTCCTCTTAAATTCTGGGGAGATTGTATTCTCACTGCTACCTATTTGCTAAATAGATTTCCATCTCCTTTGCTAAATCACAAAAGCCCCTATGAATTACTTTATGGCAAATTGCCTGTTTATGCTCATCTTAGAGCCTTTGGTTGTCTTTGCTATTCTACTGTTCCCAAGCATTTTAGAGACAAATTTGAACCTAGAGCTGTACCTTGTGTGTTTGTGGGCTATCCCTTTGCTAAGAAAGGATACAAGTTATATAATCTGGAGACTCACTCCTGCTTTGTGTCTAGAGATGTTGTTTTTCATGAACATATCTTTCCATTTCTTAAATCTCCCACAAGTTCCTCCAGCCTATGTCCCTTTCCTTTTTCTGCATGCTTTGATGATTCCTTTCCCAGTACAAGTCATCCTGCTCCTATCTCTCCTATTTCCAGTTCTTCCAATCCTTTTCCTACTAGTTCTGCACCTTCTCCTTCTGCTCCCTCATCTGACTCTCTTCCTCCACTTTCACAGAATTCTGCATCTCTTTCTCCTTCCCTTGTGCCTTCCAACTCCTCTTCTGCTCCTGCTCTCAGGAGATCCTCTAGAGTTCACAAACAACCTGAGTATCTGAAAAGCTATGTGTGTCAGTCTGTTGGCTCTACTTCTGAATCCTCCTCTGTTAAGCAACATGTTTCTGAGCCTTCTACCTATTCCCAGGCAGCAGCTATTCCTGAATGGCAGGCTGCTATGAGACAGGAATTTGAAGCTTTGGAGACTAATAAAACTTGGGATATAGTTGAGTTACCAGTTGGGAAGAAACCAATTGGATGTAAATGGGTTTATAAGGTTAAATACAAAGCAAATGGTTCAGTTGAAAGATATAAAGCAAGGTTAGTGGTTAGGGGTGATACCCAAGTTGAAGGGATTGATTTCCATGAAACTTTTTCTCCTGTTGTAAAGATGTCCACCATTAAAACTCTTATTGTTGTAGCAGTTAAGAAACATTGGCCCCTTTTTCAACTTGATGTCAATAATGCTTTCTTACATGGTGATTTGGATGAGGAAGTTTATATGAAACTTCCTCCTGGCATGTCTGTTCCTTCTTCATCCTCTTCTGCCCCTCTTGTGTGTAAGCTGAAAAAGTCTTTATATGGGCTGAGATAGGCCTCCAGGCAGTGGTATGCTAAGCTATCACAAGCCTTGCAGTCAAGAGGGTATACTCATACTCTCAATGATTATTCCTTGTTTACAAAAGGTTCTGGGGACTCTCTTGTGATCTTGGTTGTGTATGTAGATGATATTGTTCTTACTGGGACTGATTTAGAAGAAGTTTCTACCTTAAAAAGCTTTTCTTCATGATTAGTTCAAAATCAAAGATTTGGGTCTTCTTAACTACTTCCTTGGTATTGAGGTGTTGTACTCTCCTTCTGGGGTTCTATTGCATCAAAGGAAGTTTATTCATGATCTTTTAAAGGAGTTCCATTGTGATGCCTGTTCCCCTGTTATATCTCCCCTTGAGTTACATGAGAAACTTAAAGCTAAAACAGGGGATTCTTTGCCTAATCCTGAAGTTTATAGAAGTCTTGTTGGGAAGCTCAATTTCTTAACACACACTAGGCCTGATTTGTCTTTTGCTGTTCAGCATTTAAGCCAATTTATGCAGCATCCTTGTACTTCTCATATGAAGGCTGCCCTTACCTATTGAGATAAATTAATGGTACTTCAGATCATGGCATTTTCTACAACAATTCTTCAGATCTTTCTCTTCAGGTGTTCTGTGACAGTGATTGGGGCTCTTGCCCTGACAATAGAAGATCAGTTACAGGTTTTTGCATATTGTTGGGTGGTAGTTTAGTGTGCTGGAAGTCTAAGAAACAGCCTGTGGTATCTCTTTCTTCAGCTGAAGCTGAATATCGTTCATTGAGCAAAGCTGTTGCTGAGGTTACATGGTTGTCCAGATTATTGACTGATTTTGGCCTTCCTGCCTATTCTTCCATCCCTGTTTTCTGTGATAACCAGGCTGCCTTACACATTGCAAAGAATCTAGTCTTCCATGAGCGGACCAAGCATATTGAGTTGGATTGTCACTTTGTCCGGAGCAAGCTCACTGATGGGTTGATCACTTTGATTCATACCTCCAGTGCATCTCAAGTGGCTGATATCTTCACCAAATCTCTGCCTGGCAATGTTCATCACCTTCATCTTGGCAAGTTGGTGTTGTACCACCCTCCAACTTGAGGGGGGTGTTGGGATTCATAGTCTAGATAATAGTTTAGAAGATAGTTAGTATGTGTATTAGTGGTCCAAAATGCATTTAGTAATTGGGCCTCAACTAGTATTTATTGTATTTGGGCCTCCGGGTCATATAAAAGAGGCCCAATCTGAAACTAAAGAAGGATACGGAAGATAGATTTCATTTTTTGTGAAGTTTGGAATAATGAAAATACAGATTTTCCTCTCTCTTCATGTCTTAGAACCCTAACTGGGTATTTTCGATTTTTTCCCTCAATCCTTGATTCTAACAACGCAAAGTAGATATGTTTTGTTATTTTTGGTTCGACATCCGATATTCAAAGCTTATTGATCCATTAATTTGGATTTGCCCAGGATAAACCAATTAAAGGAGGTAAACATCCCGTATTGTAATGTTCCTTATTTTAACAATAAATCTCTAATTTAGGTGAAGAGTACTTAACTTTTATCTTTAACACTCACTTAATTGTATAGCTTATTTACTCCTTAAAAGTGCACATTATATATTGGACTCAAACAATACATAATACATATATATATGAACTAAACACCATAAATTGGCAGTGCATATAATATCATCTTTAGTTTTTCCCATTCATTGCAACAAAGGGTGGTTGGGTTGGTTAAGTAGCTAGAGATGGCAAAACATAAATGATTGATTAAAATCTAGTAACAAGGACATCGAATTTGTGTACGTGTTAACAAATTAGCGGAAGTTTTTGCAGAATCTATTCCAATCAATTGCTCGAATCTGACTTCATCTCTCTTGGAAACGAAATTCTTGTTCACGAACTAAATATTCTTGTTTTTGTTTATCACAATGTGTTTACTTTAGAGAGAATCACTTCATCGCCTTTTTCTCTGTCGAGGAAGAAAGATATATATAGGAGAGAAAGAGGTTTCAAGAAAAAAACTGCCGCTCACACAATCGCACGTTCCCATTATTTTTCTAACGTGCAACATTTTTTTTTCTTTTATTTATCTGTATTTTAACTTCCCTAGGTAACCTCTTTAAGGTTTTATCTCCTCTAAATGTGTAGGGTCAGTCCATATGGGCAACCCGCGACCAAACTCAATATCCAACATCTCCCACTTCACACATGATGGGCCAGACCCAAACTAGTGCCATGTGAATAACACACGTAATTCATACTGGTAAATAGATCATGCGACCTGCGAGCATTAAGAGCTACAATATTCTTACACCCTTTAAGGTTGTTTAATAGCTCTATGTAGAAATCTAATCACATGTGGAAAGCATTCACTACTACCATGAGGATCTTATTATTACTCGCAATACCCAGACATTGTTGGCTACTTTAGTAGCTAGTTATCCGATCCCTTATCCTCAAAAAGAGGTGAACTCGAGTTTATATATAACATTGTATCCACAATTACACCCAATACCATCATGGTAAGTGTAATGGTCGACTTATGTATACAAATTAAATAAAAAAAATTGTTTGTCTGCCCTTTCTACTCGATTCTTTCCATTCCAAATCAACTGCTTTCCTAGACATGCACTGCATTGCCGAATCACTCATGACTATTAGTGACATGCTAAAGTAGCAACACTGATTGATACTTCAAAAGACAGTAAAAGGTCAAAGTGTATTCCAATAAAAGTTAATATAACTTTTTTGGTATCTCACACAATGAAGAAGCAGGGATTCATTCTTTCATTATTCCATTGGTCGTTAGCACACGTGGTATGATACACATGTTACGATGTTCTCACCTTATATTTGCGCGTGTGTCTTATTCTTTTAATCATTCAACACCGTACAGATCTTGGTATAGACATCTCCAAATGTCTAACCCGATTTTCTCACTTCAATAATCCTCAAACCATCTTCTTAGAGAAACTCGCATCTGGATTACAAAACAAGTCATAATCGAATAGTGAAATTCGTAAGTCTGATTAGTTGTCAAGACCGACCTCTACAAGTAAATATTACCTCGCATTATCCAAGGTTCTATAAGGTGTCATCTCTTCACGATTCTTAACGTAAGAAGCGATTGCTCGTGTGAGAGAGCCAATCTCGCGACTTGTTCGACACACTTTATCAACAGAACATTCATCACATGCATACGAGAGAAGCATAAATTCAAGAGTCAAATATTGATTAGTATATTATAATAATCAAGTCATTTTACAATATATAAATATATATTCATATCCTTCGCAAACCTAGAGCCATTACATGTTTCTCAAACAGGTCTCTAGATATCTCCTTTGTAAAAGGATCAGTTATCATGCTTCGCGTAGGAATGTACTGTAAACTTATCTCTCCACTTGCTACCATGTCTCTCACAAAGTTATACTTGATGTCAATGTGTTTGGTCTTGCTGTGATACTTAGGATCTTTTGTATATGCAATAGCCGCTTGACTATCACAATATAAAGTCATGGGATCCTGAGAGTTCTTTGTAATATCCAAAGGCTCAAAGAATCTCTTTAACCAAACAACTTCTTGTATTGCAGACGCTTAAGCAATGAACTCATCTTCCACTGTTGAAAGGGCTGTACAGGTTTGTTTCTTACTTTTCCATGATATAGCACCACCATTAAGTAAGAAGGCATAACCGGATATTGATTTTCTATCATTCCGGGCACCAGCCCAATCATCATCTGTATATCCTCTTAAGTATAAATCATTTCCACTATAACATAGTGAATAATCTGCAGTTCCCTTCAGGTATCTAAAAATTCTCTTCACAGCTTTCCAATGATCTCTTCCAGGATTGGATTGATACCTGCTAACCAGGCCTACAACATAAAAAATGTCTAGGCGAATACACATCATAGCGTACATCAAGCTCCCGACAGCACTTGAATATGGAACTCGAGACATGTCTTCCTTTTCATTTTCAGTCTTGAGACACATTTCAAGGCTTAAATTTTCACCTCTCGGTATAGGAGTATCCATGGATTTGCAATTATTCATGCGAAAACGCTCCAAAATTTTCTTTATATAAGTTTCTTGAGACAAACTCACTAACTTTTTGGAACGGTCTCTTTGGATCTTAACTCCAAGGATATAGTCTGCCTCGCCCATATCTTTCATGTCAAATGACTTTGAAAGCCATGACTTGATAGTTTTCCAATACTCCAAATTGTTTCCGACTGATTTAGTATCGTCCACACAAAGAGAAAGAATTACAAACATCCCATTGGACTTCTTCACATAAATGCAATGGTATTCATTGATCATGGAGAAATCATACGAGATCACCTACTTGTGAAATCTCAAATACCATTGCCTTGAAGATTGCTTCAGGCCATAAATAGATCTTTTCATTTACAGACCTTCTTTTCTTGGGCTTAACAATGAAGCCTACAGGTTGTTCCATGTAGATTTCTTCGTTTAATTCTCCATTGAGAAAAGTTGTCTTCACGTCCATTTGATGTAATTCCAAATCCATATGTGCAACAATATCCAAAAGCAAGCGAATTGAGGTAAACTTCACAACTGGTGAAAATGTTTCCTCATAATCTATTCCGGCTTCTTGAGTAAAGCCTTTTGCCACCAATCGTGCCTTGTATCTTTCTATTGACTCATCCACTTTGCGTTTAACTTTGAGAACCCATTTGTTCCCAATGGCCTTACGCCCGGGCGGAAGGTCAACTAGATCCCAAACTTTGTTGGTTTTCATGGACTCTAATTCTTCTTTCATTGCTTTCATCCACTTAGCTTTTCCAGGGCTCGATAAAGCCTCAGTCACAGACTTTGGCTCATCCATTTCTGTGAGAGATACCAAGAAAACATAATCTTTAATTTCATAAGTACATTTGGGTATATTTTTCCTGGCACTCTTTCATAGTTGAAATTCAGGTTCCTCAGAAGGATTTTTGGATTGAGAGTTCCCGCTCCCACTCGGATCAAGAGTAAGATCTTGATCAATTTGATTATCAACTATGTCAGAAGACACTCGCTGACTATCTGAGTTCAACATTTCATAAAGAGGCTCTCCATTCTTTACCTCGCCCTTCTTTGGAAAATTAGTTTCCAGAAATGTGACATCTCGTGATTCAATCTCAGTAACACTTCCATCCTCTAATTCACCAATGAACACATACCCTTTGGAGTGTTATGAATATCTTATAGAGATACATTTCTTACCTTTTGGACCTAATTTACCGAACTTGCTAAAAGAATCTTTTATATATACAGCACAATCCCAATGTCGTAAATCCTTTAAGTTTGGTTTATAACCAGTCCATAGCTCATAAGAAGTAGAAAAAACTGATTTAGAAGGCACTTTGTTCGATATGTAGGTTGTACTCAATAATGCATCTCCCCAAAAGGAGATAGGTAAATTTGTCTGCGCCATCATGGACCTTATCATGTCCAGTAGTGTTCTATTCCTCCTTTTTGCTACACTATTTTGTTGAGGTGTGTACGGAATAGTTAACTGTCTGGTGATGCCCTTTTCATTACACAATTCTTCAAATTCTTTTGATAGATATTCACGCCCTCTATCGGTTCTTAAGGTCTTAATACTTTTGTCTAATTGAGTCTCAACTTCATTCAAATATTTCTTAAAGTATTCAAGTGCTTCAGATTTATCAGTAATCAAATAGACATAACCAAAGCGTGTGAAATCATCAATGAATGTAATGAAATATAAATCACCAGATCTAGCCCTCACATTCATTGGACCATAAATATCAGAATGAATTAATTACAATGGAAAATAAGCTTTCCTTGCCTTTCCAAATGGTTTACGTGTAATCTTTCCGGAAAGACAATTTTCACAAGTTGGCATTTCAATTTTAGAGAAAGAACCTAAATGTCCTTCCTTAGCCAATCTATCCATTTGATCCTTCCCTATGTGACTTAATCTTGCATGCCTTGTAATAACATCAACATTATTGTTACTAGAATAACATGCCATAACACAACGGTCTACATAATATTTATACATAGAAGGATTACAATCTAACACAATAAAACCATCATAACGATGCCCAAAACCATAGAAAATATTGTCTTTACTAATTCTAAGACCATTGCAACTAAAGTTCAAATTGAAATCTAAATCTAGAAGAACAGACACAGAGACTAAGTTTTGTCGAATCTCTGGAACATATAGGACGTCATGCAACATCAAAGATCGGCCACCACGCATGCCCATTCTGCAAGTGCCTATTAGTTTGACTACAAGCTTTGCATTATTTCCCATATATACATGCTTTGATCTAGGTGGAACTCGACGAAACTCTATAAATGCTTCTCTATCACGGCTCACATGGTTGGTGGCCCCTGAGTCTACAATCTACACAGGATAAGATTCGGTTAGTAAAACAGTGCTAGAAACATATATAGCACTTAGAGATGCGTTTTGAAATGCTACCTTTTTTAGCTCAGTGCACTCACGAGCAAAATGCCCCGGAACTTGGCAATTGTAGCACTTCATCTTGCTCTTGTCTTTCTTCTTGTAGAACCTTTTTTCTTTCTTGGAATTTTGCTTGTTTCTTTTCTTGGAGGATCCATCACCGATCTCCTTACCCTTTCCGTCATTTTTTCTGTTTCTCTTGCGCTTGAAGCTTGATCTCTTTGTACCACTCGATTCTACCAAAAAGGCACCAGGTACAGCTTTAGCAGCACCAATGTCACGACCCAATTTAGGATCATGACCGGCACTTAGGAGCAAGTGCCCCCAAGTAAGCCTCATCGGTATTTTACAGAAAATTGGACAGAGTTTTTCCTGTTTTTGGACTATCCCAAAAATTTCTCTGTCTCAAATCAGCAGTCAAACATCCTAATAGCAATTCAAATGACAATGACTTTATCAATTAACCAAAATAAATATCTACCTTTAATAGTCAATCCACTAACAACTAGAAATACTACTTTATCTCCAAATTTGATAAGAATGAGCGATACTCAACATAAGTCTATAATAACAAAGAATACTCAAGACACTAAAAGAATGATCATGGAGCGACTCTAAGAATTCAAAGAAAAGACCATAACAATTGATAAAAATCTCTGCCCACGCGAACAAGTGCGAGGTTCACCAAGAACTATCAACCTGTGCGCTCTAATAAACGAAATCCTCGCCCGCGTGAACTGCTGTCTCTGTAAAGAAAATTAGCGGGGAATGAGTTGCTAGTTCAGTGAGTAACAACACTTAACCACAACCGCTTTTATTGGGGACAAATCAAAAAATATGCTAGTATATCAAATAGAAAATAACATAAGAATGCCCTTTCAGAAACAATAAATAATTTTCAGTCTTATCATGTTCTTCTTGTAGTATAATACACCTAACAATTCAGTAATAACCTCGGTAACCACTATATAATATCAATAATCACATTTGGGAGGTTTCAATGAACAGATCATGTAATCGGTATAACTGTGGACTTCTTCGCAAGAAGTCAAATATAACGGTAGTCCCTACTCGAGGAAAATCGATAACGGTATGCTAGTTCTACATTCCCATTAGCAAGGGCTATAACGGTAATCGGTAATTACAAGGTGCACCAGGTCTAACGAACCCGCCGTGAGCTACGGGATTCTTCAATGTCTACTCCCATTTATACTTGTCTCTGTAATCCGTATATACTCGTAGAAAATATTTTAAAATAATATATGTAATTTCGGTTCTTATCAAATCATATAATTTCCTTTCGATAACAGTAAATTCAAGTAACAGTAAAATATATCTAGTGACAACAAGAATACAAAAATAACGGTAATCATCTCGAATAACTATTCCGGTATCATATCGAGTAAAAGACTTGTCCCACATGCAAACTCAAAATAATCGATAACATATTCATATTAAAAAAAAAATCATGTGTAAATCATGCAAGTTATGAAAACACAAATTACGGTAAGATTACTACTCACAGTACTCGTGCCGAAATAACAAATGCTTCTCCTGGTGCGATTCGTACAACTTCCTCCAATTCAATCTATAATTACATAATATCGGTCTCATATTAATTTCTATGTTTAGGCTAATTCATATCTAATTTAGAATACCCAACCCTCGACGTTCCATATTTGGCTCTTAATTCGCCAAATTATATTTACCCATTTATGAGTAAGTACTAATTTATCAACTCCAACCTATTCGTATAATTTATTAATCCAATTTCATAAAGTTCTATTGATTCTTTAGGAAGAAAATTCTCAATTGTGTGAATGAACTAGTGTAATTTCTATTACTCAGTAGAATCTTCCAAATCATGAGGATCGAAATTAAAATCTACCAGAAGAAGAAGTTCAAGTAATACCCGTAAAAAAAATTAATGCTTAAGATTCCTCAACAGTTATAGCTATGGTTCCAACGCAGTGCACCAACGTCTTCCTCCTTCTTTTCTCTTTTCTTTCTTTCTTTCTTGTTCTGCTCGTTTTTGTTTGATTTTTTTCTTTTCTGTTTGAAGCTTTCGCGTTTCTAGCAGAAAGCTTTGCTTTCTAAACCCTTAAAACTTTGGCATATATGTTAATGGGCTTCGGCCCTTTGTTTTTAATTCTTATTTTTTTTTATAGTTAGTTTATTATTATTATTATTACTACTACAATTTTGTTTATGACTAATAGACCCTTATTAAAATATAGGGTATTACAATCAAGCCGCTCGTCTTCTAGCTCCACATGACGGGCAACATCAGAAAAAGTTTTGATGTTATCATTATGGGTCAAATTAACCTTCAGATGTTCCCAATTATTGGGAAGAGACCGAATCACTGCCTGAACCTGCTGCTCATGAGAGAGAACATGACCAACACTTTTGAGTTGAGCAATCATATTTGACATCACCCTTAGATGTTGCTTGACACTGTGATCATGACGCTTTTTGTACGTGTCAAACTTGATTGTCAGTTGTCGAAGGCGAGTCACAGTTGCACCCCCATATGCGTCTCTTAAATGTGCCCACATGGCTTGAGCAGTAGGATATTGCACAAATGAACTTACAATAATTTCACGTGCAGTAGAATCTTTCTTTTTCCACAGCTGAACTTACAATAATTCCACGTGCAGTGGAATCTTTCTTTTTCCAAATATTGTATGTTTCCAGATCCCTCATGCGTTGGGCAGTGTTACCCTCCTCTGGGTGACTCATAGCATGGTTAGTACTTTCAACAGCATCTTGCTCTTCGAGTACATACCACATCTTACGGCTTCAGATGTTGTAATTTTCACCATTCAATTTGTCACCCTTGTTCAAGTCAGCAATGATACTTTTCGATACCATGTCTGTTATTATAGACAATATTACATGTTTAACTCATCAATATATATACTACAGTCAATTTATGCATGTGATTACACACTCAAGTAAATTAATTATAATATTAATTCTACATTTAGTATAGAATCGAAAGGTCACTACGTTTCCATTCATCATCTATATCTATATATTTTAATTAATATTAAAATCACTTTGTAGTGTGTACTTTATTTCAAGTCTCAACCCATTACCAAAAAAATATAATAAACAGTGTATGTAACTGATGAGACAAATAACATAATTTAAATTTTATTAAGTTAACACATAATAACAATTTACATATTTGCTAGGACATACATGTACCAATCGAATACTAACTCTTGTACATATACGCTAAAAGGTGAACTAGGCCAAATATCATGATAAATCTTAGTTAAAATTTTACCCCAAATCTCTCAAAGAGAGTCAGCTAAAATAGCTAATGCTTCCCAATCAGTAATTTCTATGTAACTAGCTAATTCGGCTCTTTTTAACCTAAAAAGGTGTACATGTTCAGGAATGGAAGTATCAGGGCCCATTTTAAATTCCTTAAACTCCCTAAATTTCTTTTCTCCTTCCCTTCATTCAGCCCTTCAATCCCTTAACTCATTTTGCCTCGCCCTTGGGACATTCTTGATGACTTCAGGCTCCGAGTCTGAATCATTATAGCAATAAGTCTTGCAACTATATATTCTTCTAAGTTGTCCCCTTCCTTAACTTCGAGAACTCCCACTTGGAGTAATTCGAACTTGTCCTTGTTCAGCCATATCTGAAATAGGACCAAAGGAACAATAAAATTGGGTACAACCATTTAATGTGATAACATATGTCACAATAACTTGTAGAAGAATAGGAATATATGTAACTAAGGCTAGTATTTTTTATATTTAAATACTTTGTCTAAGCACATAAAAAAAATATGTGATCACTTTTTTATCAATAGAGATTGACTATAACTTGGCTTAATTCCATTACGTTAAGGCACAATCAATACATATTGTTGACAAGTTAAATACGAATATTATGCACCTATTCAAAAAAGATTAGTCAATCTGCCAAACAAGCAAAATATAGTTTCTCATGCCCCATTGTTAACAACATATGTCAACTAAAATATAAAAAAATGGAAGGCAAGTATTCATTAACACTTAGATTACAAAACAGAGAAGATTATTGTTATAAGGAAGCCCTTACAAATAAAGAAGAAAAACGTGACTTAGGCATCTGATCATAGAGAAATATCTCTATAACATTACATAAAAACATTCATGACCCAAATCATAACATGTGAAGCCTCTTCTTTAGAAACAAATATTGTTATGAGATTTTTTTCAATATTTGTGAAGACTTACTGGCAATGGCATTAAAAATTTAAAGAAAAAGCCAAATTGAGAAAGTGATTACTATATAAGAGCACACATGTGTCTCAATCATGATTTGTGGATCCCACCTCTAATTATAGTGACTATTACTCATTTGTTCTCTTTTGCATATAGAAAATATATCTAAACCTATTGATAGAAAACTTGTCACTGTATAACATTGGAGGCCCCCATTAACGGCTTCTAAAACACACACACACAAAAAAAAAAAAAAATTTAAGGCCAATATTAAAAAATTTGAGTTCTGGTTTTAATCTTCACAACAGGAGTATTGTTTCCAATAAACGAATTGTTAAAGAAATTTATGGCAATATTCTTCAACTGTGTATTTAAAATAATAGAACACACAACAAAGGCTCTGATACCATTGATGATTAAAATCGTGTAACATGGACATCGAATTTGTGTACCAGTTAACAATAGCAGAAGTTTTTACAGAATCCATTCCAATCAATGCCTAAATCCGACTTCGTCTCTCTTGGAAACAAAATTCTTGTTCACGAACTGAATACCTTATTTATGTTTATCACAGTGTGTTTACTTTAGAGAGAATCACTTCATCGCCCTTTTCTCCGTTGAGAAAGAAAGATATATAAAGGCGAAAGAGAGGTTTCAAGAAAAAAACTGCCGCTCACACAATCGCACGTTCCCATTATTTTTCTAACGTGCAACAGTTTTTTTCCTTTTATTTATCTGTGTTTTAACTTCCTTAGGTAACCTCTTTAAGGTTTTATCTCCTCTAAATGGGTAGGGTCAGTCCATATGGACAACCCGCAACCCAAACCCAATATACAACTATAAAATAACTTAATGTCTCTGTGTTTGGAGCTTAAATTTTATACATCTATAGTATAAAAAAAATTACTCTATCAAGTTATCTAAATAATAATTATGGATTAATACGAAATGATATTAATTATCTGAAATATAGATATGTTATTATTTAAAACTAGTTAAAATAGTATATATATATATATATATATATATATATATATATATATATATATATATATATATATATATATATATATATATATATTGAATATTGAATATCGAATATCATTAGTGTTTTAAATTGGTTAGTTAGGGACTTAGGGGAGTCCGAAACTTTTCTAATGTTTTCTTGGACAAAAAATACATTTTTACTACTAAAAAAAAGTTACTTAAATACATAATTCGCAGTACTATACTGCGAATTACTAATTTGGCCCCACCAATAATTAACTGACATAACAATAATTCAAACACATAAAACGTATTATTGTACTGCGAATTCCTTAAAAAAATTCTACACCCCAGGCTCGGACTTGCCTTATTTAAAGGCGTTTCAGTTTTATGAAAATTCATTCAATACAAACTTTTAACTTCCGTTCATACTTCTCTCTTCTTATCAATTATTTTTGTACAATGTTTGAAGAGCCAAAAATAAGGGTTTCATTATATTGGGGGGGTGAGGTTGTGCTGGAGAATAACTCTGTGAGGTATAGCTCACATCCACGGTGTCATGTTAAATTGTCGCTTACTATGGAGTATGATAAATTGGTTTCGTTGTTATGTAAAAAAATGAGTGTGAGGAAACGTTCGGTTAACCTTAAAGTAACCGGTAGGTTTCCGTATTCAGTGACTCCGCAGGGGTTTGCTTATTATTCTGAGTTTAACATCGATGATGATGAAACTCTTAGAGATTTTTTGCGAATTCCGGATGAATACAGGGAATTTATTGTAATAAAATTATTGGAAATGTACGTCAAGGTGGAAGACGTTCCCAATAATGAGGGCGTGCATAGTAGGGATAACCCCCAGTCATCGGGTGGTTATTCTAGAGCAGTTTTTGCCGGACAGATTGCTGATGAAAGAGCTTGCCTTGATTTAAACTTGTCACCCCACCGGCGAATGAGCAACCACAAAATAATTTTTCGACTTTATATAATCCACAAGACGACTGGTAAACTTCAATTTTACTACGCTTTAGCGATGTTTATTTTATGTTTTAATTGGATTTGTATTAACACCTATATTTTTCATAGGGGGTACCGTCCGGATATGAATTTTACAAGTTATGACCCCGTCCCTAGTTGGAATATGCGTAGTTCTGGAGTATTGGAGCACGGTGGTCCATCCGGGAGTCATCACCAACAAGAAAATATCCATCATGAAACGTCAAGACAGTGCGACTTGTAAGTAAATTGATATAGCTATATCAAATGTATTTATGTAGTTGGGTAACTTATCATTTTGTTCTTTTTGTGCAGTGAAAATGAGCTTCTTGATGTTCCTGACCTCACACAGTTGACCATAGACGACGTATTGACTCGTGATTTGGTTGATGCGCAGAGTCAAGAAGATGATAGTGATTATGACAACAATGCGGATGAGTCTGGGGATGACACACCCTTCCATGATGAGGGTGATGATGAGGAGGAAGTGAATGTTGAACCTGAGCTGGCGAGGGAGCATGTTCCTCCCCCTCCCGCTAGACAAAGAGTGTACGAGTCCCACGTGCCATTTCATGAGCGGAATATTCCCCTACTTGATAATTTCCAAGT
>NW_017671135.1:244677-249268 GCF_001879085.1 Nicotiana attenuata
GTTTAATAAATTAAATTAAAAATTCTTGAATTGGACTTAATAATTATGAATGGCTTCCAGGCTCGATATTTGAGGCCCGGTAGCACCAAGCTATACTTAATTATTATGTGTGTCATTTCAAACATTTTTTAGAAATTTATTTATTTAATAGATTAAATTAAAAATTCTTGAATTGGACTTAATAATTATGTATGCCCTTCCAGGCTCGATGGAATTTTGTTAGATTAAATAATTAAATTAAAAATTACTGAATTGGACTGAATAATTATGTATGGGTTCCCAGGCTCGATAATTGAACCCCGGTAGCACCAACTTATCCTTAATTATTATGCGTGTCAATTTCAGCGTTTTTACAATTTTGTTAATTTAATAAATTAAATAATTAATTATTGAATTGGACTGAGTAATTATCTATGAGTTCTGGGCTCGATATTTGAGTTATTTGACAACATATATTAATTTGTTACTTTTGTAAGTTTATTTTTATAAATTAAATAATTAATTTTGTAAAGTGTTATTGGATAGAGTTTGCAGTTACTACATACTTAAGGCTTTATATTTTACTAGTTGGAAAAGGCTTTATATTTTGCACTCTACGCTAAAAGGCTCTATATTTTACTAAGCTAAAAGGCTCTATATTTTACTACGCTAAAAGGATCTATATTTTACTACGCTAAAAGGTCACTATTACATATAAAAACAACAAACATAGCATACAAATATGAACAACAAACTAAATAAATAATATTTATTTATTATTTAACCAAATAAAAACATAACATTAACAATACAAATTATTTATCAAATTTTAACATTTTTTTGTCCCAAAGCTAATAAATCAATCCGGGTATAAACAAGATACAAATTTAAATACAAACATAACACAAATTAACATGGAAACACATTAAACAATACAAATATGCATGTACTATACGAGTGTCGACATAAACAAAATCGAAATACATCGATTTAAGTTTTTTGAATTTGATTTAAAAAGAATTTTTGCACCCGAAAGAAGGAATCCAAAGCTTGTCTTGTGTGTGAGACCTACACTCTTTGCTTTTTAGGTGACGTGTGGGGCCCAAAAATTTTTTTTTAAAATTTGACGAAGGGTGGGGGGACCAGGACTGTGGAGGAGTTTTTTTTTAATGGGGGGCAGCGAACTATGTTGGGGAAGAAGAAGAAGGGTTTATTTTATTAAGGCATTTCGCAGTACTATACTGCGAATTGCTTATATGCAGTATAGTACTGCGAATCGCTGGGCCCAAAAATCGGAGTAACTCAATTCGCAGTATTGTACTGTGAATTACTTTAACGGCTAAAATTCCGTTAAAATAATTTGCAGTATAGTACTGCGAATTATGTATTTAGCTAACTTTTTTTTTAGTAGTAAAAACGTATTTTTTGTCCAATAAAACATTAGAAAAGTTTCGGCCTCGGACTTAGGGTGCTTCAAGTGTCTTTTCCACCGGCCTGATGCCTGTATAGGAGAACTGGTAGGGGGTAGGGGGAGGGAAGGGGGGGGGGTAGGGAATAGGGAGACAACAGTGGATGAAAAGAAAGGGGTAAAAACTAGCGAACCGACTGTTTTTACTCAAATTATAACAATTTTATTAAGTTATAAATTAAAGTGAGAATATGTAATAATTAATTTTAATTTAGTAATATTAATTTTATAAAAGTTTATATTATATATTCATTGAGTTACGTAAATACTTGATATGAATAAATTTTAAGTATGTCGGAGTTATCATGATAGTTTCTTCCTATATATCTTCGCTTTCTTTTTTTTTCTGAGAAGGGAAGAGTGTTCTGAGTAGACACTTACATCTATTGGAATTAGATTTGGCAGGATTTGAGAGGCTTATCATTTTCATTCCTTTTCCACTGTACATTTTTTGACATGGATGGAAATTCTGATGGATCCTATCACTCATTACATCAAAGAATATTTGCATGGCTTTTCTCTTGCTTTGACACATAGCTATGTACAAACCCCATTCACATTGCAGTTGTATTACCAAGACAAGATGAAGACCTTTTACAACTTTACATTATTACTAACTAACCATATTATTCTTCAAATGAGAAAAAGTATAAGCATTTCTTGGAAAGGAGAAAATGAAGTCTATCATGCAGATGGTACGTCTTCAATCCTACTCCATGACAAACACTTGATTTTGAAGGCATCAAATTAAACTTTAGTTTTATGGATCAAGTCAGCAGTTTTTTTTTCTTTTATTTTTGGTTAAGTTCTATTATTCTTTTCCTTTTCACTATTTGTTACTCTGGGGAGTAAAAAGTGGGAGGGTGGCAGATAATGACATTAGTTAAGTCCTATGAAGTATTGAAGAAAGCGATTCATCTATATACACTGGAAATATATATATTTTTTTTTCTGAAAATTGAAAGACATATTTCATATATATAAACGAACTGTTATAAAAAGTCATCCCTCTCTTCAATATCTGATTTGAATAAATTAAAATATAATTATTTTTTATTAGTGTAATTTAACATGTTATAGTCAGCGTAACTACAACCGATGAAGAGCGATCAGTTAAACATCTTTGTGAACGATTATATATAGTTATCTGTTAGTATAAAATTCTTTTATGTTATTAGCATAACAGAAATTAAAACTGACCTTTTTAAGTTATGGCCAAATCCCTAATATCAAGCCAAACTCATGTAACCAGGGGCGGAGGTAGAGTGCAGGATGCAGGTTCGGCCGAACCCAATAAATTTTGTTCAAACGGTGTATTTGTTTTTGTGATGACCCAATAGGTCATCTTATGTTTTAGAACCTAATTCTGTGCTTTGAAGCCTTAGATACCTTATTTTAGCCCTCCTCGATTTGCGTGCGCAGTCTAGACATATTTTCGGAAAGCTTTTATGTTAAAAACTGAGAAAATATGAAATTTTTGCCTTAAAATCCATTTGAGTTGACTTCGGTCAACGTTTTGAATAGACAGACCCGCATTCGTGTTTTGACGGTGGGTCCGTATCGTGATTTGAGACTTGGGTGTATCCCGTAATCGAATTCGGAAGTTCCTAGCCCGAGTTATCGGACTTTGTCGAAATTTGAAAGGTGAAAGCTTAATGACTTTGAAATGTTTGACCAATGTTTGACTTTTTGGATATCGGGTTCGTATTTTGGTTTCGGAACCCGGTATAAGTCCAGTACTATATTTATGATTTGCCTGTCGAATTTGGTGAGAAACGGAGTTGGTTAAATGCATATTGACTGTTATGGTTATCATTTCCGATGTATCTCTCGTATCTTGTATCCCCTCTGCCCCCCTCCCGATTGTACATGTTTAGCTTTTATTGTTGTTATCTTGTATATATATTGTTATCTGCACAGGTTTATCATGTAGGTGTCTTGTCATAGCCCCGTCACTACTTCGTCAAGGTTAGGCTCGACACTTACGAGTACATGAGGTCGGTTGTACATACTACACTCTGCACTTCTTGTGCAGATTTTTGGTACCGGCCCTAGCTGTCCGTGAGTTAGAGCAGCTTGGATTTACTCATTTGGAGACTCGAGGTAGATCTGCTGGCGTCCGCAGACCTTGAAGTCCCCTTCTATTTTTCTTATTTCACTGTGTTTTTTTTCTTTCAAACAGTTATATTTCTTTCAGACTCTATTTGCTAGAAGCTCGTGAGTTGTGACTCCAGACCCGTATTGTAGTAGATATTGAGCATTTATGTTATTCCGCACTCAGCTTTAATTCATTTTGGTTTCATCGACTTTATTTATTGAAATTGAATGAAATTTACTTAACGGTTTTCTAACGCTGGCTTGCCTAGCAAGTGAAATGTTAGGCGCCATCACGGTCCCGAAGGTGGGAATTCCGGGTCGTGACAGTCTTAAAAAATTTATTGAATATGCACAATTTGTTAATTTAGAACCCACTAACTTAAAACGATTACAATTCCGAACCTATAAGGGTCAAATCCTGGCCCCGTCTAATGGTTAGTTTTTAACGTTATTGATGTGTGTCCATGAAACAAACAAACATACATACATACATACATATATATATATATATATATATATATATATATATATATATATATATATATATATATATATATTATAAAAGTTCAATGTTATACGTCTATGTGGGTGGGTTCTCTAACTTTGCTTAATTTCAAACCTGTAACTAATGTAAGGCGACAGCAGCAAACAGCTTTTGAACTTGAAAACTGAAAGAAAGTTGATTAACTAGCCATTACCTCAACCTTTCACTTACAAATAGGACGGATCTAGAGGGGAAATGTGATTCATTTTGTCACGATCCTAAACCCAGACCCGGTCGTGATGGCGCTTCTCGTGAAGACAAGGCCAGCCGACACATACCCAATTCGAAGTTAAACAGCAATACAATAGGCTAAAACATGATTTAATAATGCTAAACAGCAATACAATATCATAACAAGGCGGAAGTACAACCCAACCACAGCCCGATACCGGGGTGTCACTAGTCATGAGCATCTACCAAGTCTAAATACAACTGACAAATCTGAAATGTACTCAGTACAGTCTAATAGAATAACGAGAGAGAAAGCAGTGCTGCGAACGCCG